>NC_139230.1:116763127-116931126 GCF_977018435.1 Lepisma saccharinum
TTCAGGCAACATTTTTTATTAAATTTTGTACTCACAAAGACATTTTTTTCAACTTTTAACTTATTATTTTACAATTTTATACCTAATTTTACCAAAATAACACTATTTATACTATTCAGGCAACATTTTTTATTAAATTTTGGACTCACAAAGATATTTTTACAACTTTTTAAATTTTTATTTTACAACTTTGTACCTATTTTTACCAAAATAACACTATTTATACTATTCAGGAAAGACTTCGTTATATTTTCGACACACAAAGTGCGTGTTCTCAAATTTTATTTGTTTATTTCACAAGTTTAGCCTAATATTTACTCAAATAACACGATTTGAACGTGTTTTTTTATTACATTTTGGACACACACGCACTCACACACACACACATCCACACACACACGCACACACAGAGAGAGAAAGAGAGAGAGATTTTTTCCAAGTTTACAGGATTATTCTCTAATTTTACCAAGGGGACTATAACTGGACGTTTATTTTCCCCCTTAAATATAACAATATAATGACAAATCACAGGACAAGACGATGCTAGCAGATGACTATGTGGCTTTTAAGTCCATCTGCCAAACTTTTTTACTATGCTATTTAGCCTTATAATTTTTATTCAGGGTAATTTTCAAGTATTACTGACTTTTTGAGTGATAGACTTAATATCAGGGGTTATTTGTATCTGTTATATTATGCGAGTTTTATTTTTACTACAATTATGACTAAATTCCACTGACTGAAGATTAAAGCTTAGGCTCTAACATGTATAGTGACAATTCATAGGACAATATGAACCTTACAGATGCTTGTAGGAGGCATAGGAACACATGCCAGAGCTTTATTAGACTGCAAGAAGCACTTACAAGGAGTATTGCGAGGAAACGAAGTTGATTTTTTTGAGTGCTTTACCAGTTACACAGCCAATATTTGATATTTTGACACACAAAGTGTGTCTTGTCAAGTTTTGTCTATTTATTTCACAATTTTATGTAATTTTTTTATTCTAATAACACAATTTTAACTATTCAGGCAACATTTTTGTTGCAATTTGGACTTACAAAGAGATTTTTTTAAATCTTTGTATTAAATTTTCTATTTATTGCGTTTTGTATCTCACATTCGATATTACAAAATTCTAAGGTGTGTATAATATTTCAAAGTATTTTCAGGGTGTATTTGTTAATGCATTTGGATAATAACTATTAGGTTTTTGAATGAACTAATGTTAAGAATAGTTCAACCAATCAGAAAACGCGTCGGTTTTATTTCATCCAATTAGAAAACGCGTTGGTTTTATTTCAACCAATTAGAGAAGGCGTCAGTTTTGCTTATGAGGTATAAAAACTGCGTAAAAGCTAGCAGAAGCTATTTTGAGAAGTATTTGTGAAGCATTGTGTCAGAGAAGACATCAAGCTGTGATTATTGGCCGTGAGTTTCAGACAAAGAACTCAAGAGAAGCTATAATTAAGGTAAATGATTTTTATTAT
The DNA here is from genome assembly GCF_977018435.1 of Lepisma saccharinum. Lineage (NCBI taxonomy): Eukaryota > Metazoa > Arthropoda > Insecta > Zygentoma > Lepismatidae > Lepisma > Lepisma saccharinum. The sequence continues at coordinate 116,764,618 of NC_139230.1, forward strand.
GTAGCGTGTTTTTAAATAATATGTAAATGCTAATATTGAAACGAAGAAAACGTCAATACAAACCAAGAAGAATATGCCTAATGTGAACAAGTACTACAACTATTTTTCTATTTTTCAGGTGCTTCTAATTTTGTATGTGTGACTGAAAGGGACCATTAGTGAAATATGGCGTCTTCAACCTCCACAAACAAGGCTAACCACATTGCGGTGAGTACCTCGCAAGAGATTTTACCACTGGAATGTATATTTCTCCACTAGTTTTTGAAATAATATATAAATCCAGAAAACAAAGAAACGAAAAAAGTAAATACAGAAATGAATATGCGTAATATAAACAAGTACTACAACTATGTTTCTATTTTTCAGGTGTTCTTATTTGTGTACCTGTGAGTGGAAGGATCTATTACTGGAAATAACGCCAACAAAGTAACCAACAAGGACATGAGTCAAATAATTGCATCATGTCCATGTTTTTCCAATTATATCTATAAGGATTGTGTGTTGGAGACTTTGAAGAGGTATACACCTGGCAAGTATATTATATGCTGGGGATGTTATTCTAATCAAGGCAACCAACTAGCCCACGATTGTGTAGTTAACCATTTCTACGAGTGTGAGTGCGTATGCTGTAAAGATGAAGATTTACTCTCTGAACGTTATTTTACTTGCCAAGGAGAACGCTGTTTGAATAAATGCCAACGATGTGTTAAGTGGATGTGCGAGAGAATCCAGTATTATTTACAGGACTTGGATAACACAAAACATATTTTTTATTTTTATATTACTAACCCCCATACAGCACACAAAGTTTCAGACATATTTCAGAAATATTACAATCTTTCATTAATGTTTCTAACTTTCTGGTTTCGCGTTGACATTACAGAAAGCATCACATGAAGTCCCAGTTTTGTTTCTGAAACATTGCAATGTTATAGTTTCATTGTCTAGTTTCTGCAACGTCTCATTTTTCTTACATCTCTGAGAAATGTTTCAGACACATTTCGGCAACGTTGGATTCGGTCATCATGCATGCGTGGCGGCCATCCGGGACATTTTCTGCGGCGGCCATGTTGTTACCTTCAACGCTGACCGGGAGTCGTGCACATCTTATGAAGAATAATGTTGTTTATTGCGTGGTAAGTTGAATATTATTAATGCCAAAGTGTGTTTAATTGTGTTATACTTATGCACGCTATATATTTAATCCGTGTTGTACAACGTGTGTGAAAAAGTGAGTGGAAACAAGGCAGTTCAAGCCAGTGTTTAAAGAAGTATTTTGTTTTGTTTGTTTAATTAAAATATGTGGACGTAAAGAAGCACTGAACTTCTCCACTTCATGAAACTATAATCGCGAGAAATAAGTTGTCTACGTTGTGTGTAGTGAAAAAGTGAATGGTCGAGACGCAAAGTATTTCCCTGCATGTTTTTACTGTTAAAAATAGCTATATAGTTCTCGTTTACGGTATATGACCCCACCCCCCGTAAATTTTGCACAAAGTTTGTCCTCTTCTTTTTAAAAAATGTTGTTTCTCACTTCCCTGTGCGTAGAATACCACGTAAGTTGTTACGTTCAGAGCCTCTATCTAATACAAATTACGAATCAACTGATTTGTTCTGTGCCATCGTTACGTAATGTAAGTCTACGGCAGCACCACAGGCACGCTCATACTTGTTAGATCAGCTCTCGATTGGTTGCACAAGCTATCAAGAATAAAATTATCCTATGAAAAAACCTTTAATAATAGCTCAAATGAACATAGCAGTCATAATCAAAATTCTGTTTACAATGAAGTGCAATTATAAACAAAACAAACATGATGCTGGCTTAAAAAAAACAACAAAAAAACACACAGCCCTCTGAAAGTGACAGTATGCCATGACTACTAGTAGTGTCACAGTGCCATGACTAGACAGTGTATATTATAAAAGAATGACTAGCTATGCCAGGCTATCAAGCTAGTGTTTATATAAGTATTTTGACCTGTCTCATTATCCACTATAATGTGAGAAATTCTTGTGATGAAATACATGTAAAATCAGAAGAGATTTTATTGTATACTTTCATCTTTTCATGATCCTTATCAGGTCAGGTAGATAATATGCAAAGCTAGCTTTTCCTATATTTCCAGCCATCAATCACCACATGGGTAATTTTTTGTGTGACAAAACTCACTTATGTTAATAATCTCTCTCTTTCTCTCTCATGTAGTCTTGTATAGTTTTGTTTCTCATGAGGCTTGTCATGCCCTCCGTATACTATATTCATAATTAGGTAGGTAGAATTATAGATTATTGACAAGAATAAAATAAAAGGTTAAAATGTAATTATGATGCTGCACGATTGCACAAGTTGCACATGTTGTATTTAACTTGACATGCTAAAAGAAAGATGAAACATGAATTTTTTTGTACGGAATGCCGAGGAATTTTTAAAAAAGTAGATGGAAACACTAATTTTCACTCATATTAACGATTTGGATGTTACATGATATATTGAGCATTCACTAAAAACCTTTATGCTAGTTCTGAGCAAATAATATGAATTAAAAGCAATTTTTCTTGCTAAAATTCAATCTGTTTTACGGCATTCTCCGAGGTTACATTTATAAAAAAACTGATTGGTGCTGACATGAAGAATGTAAATTCTTGATGTTGCTTTGCAATTTTCTTCAAGGCTATGATGTTTATGACTCCCACGGTTAGTTTTTATGCAGATTTAGCAGTAATTGAGTATTTTATGGCTGATTTAAGATTAGTTTCTTTCCCAAGAATGATCATTTTTTGACAAAATTTGGATTTCAAGTTACAGCAATTCAAAACTATGAAACAATACAAGTTTAATATACTAGATTTGGGTCATTTGTGGTTCAATTGTTATTATTAAGTTTGAAGAGGTAAAAAATTGGTAATATTTAGTTGTTTTTATGCTAAAAATCCATTCGATCATCATTTCTTTGTAATTAGGTAGGTAGAATTATGGATATTTGACAGAAATAAAATAATAGGTTAAAATCAAATTATGATACTGCACGATTGCACAAGTTGCAGATGTTGTATTTAACTTGACATGCTAAAAGAAAGATGAAACATGAATTTTTTTGTACGGAATGCCGAGGAATTTTTAAAAAAGTAAATGGAAACACTGATTTTCAGTAATATTAACGATTTGGATGTTACATGACATATTGAGCATTCACTAAAACCTTTATGCTATTTCTGAGCAAATAATATGAAGTAAAAGCAATTTTTCTTGCCAAAATTCAATCTGTTTTACGGCATTCTCCGAGGTTACATTTATAAAAAAACTGATTGGTGCTGACATGAAGAATGTAAATTCCTGATGTTGCTTTGCAATTTTCTTCAAGGCTATGGTGTTTATGACTCCCACAGTTAGTTTTTATGCAGATTTAGCAGTAATTGAGTATTTTATGGCTGATTTAAGATTAGTTTCTTTCCCAAGAATGATCATTTTTTGACAAAATTTGGATTTCAAGTTACAGCAATTCAAAACTATGAAACAATACAAGTTTAATATACTAGATTTGGGTCATTTGTGATTCAATTGTTATTATTAAGTTTGAAGAGATAAAAAATTGGTAATATTTAGTTGTTTTTATGCTAAAAATCCATTCAATCATCATTTCTTTGTAATTAGGTAGGTAGAATTATGTATTATTGACAGAAATAAAATAAAAGGTTAAAATCAAATTATGATACTGCACGATTGCACAAGTTGCAGATGTTGTATTTAACTTGACATGCTAAAAGAAAGATGAAACATGAATTTTTTTGTACGGAATGCCGAGGAATTTTTAAAAAAGTAGATGGAAACACTGATTTTCAGTAATATTAACGATTTGGATGTTACATGATATATTGAGCATTCACTAAAACCTTTATGCTATTTCTGAGCAAATAATATGAAGTAAAAGCAATTTTTCTTGCCAAAATTCAATCTGTTTTACGGCATTCTCCGAGGTAACATTTATAAAAAAACTGATTGGTGCTGACATGAAGAATGTAAATTCTTGATGTTGCTTTGCAATTTTCTTCAAGGCTATGATGTTTATGACTCCCACAGTTAGTTTTTATGCAGATTTAGCAGTAATTGAGTATTTTATGGCTGATTTAAGATTAGTTTCTTTCCCAAGAATGATCATTTTTTGACAAAATTTGGATTTCAAGTTACAGCAATTCAAAACTATGAAACAATACAAGTTTAATATACTAGATTTGGGTCATTTGTGGTTCAATTGTTATTATTAAGTTTGAAGAGATAAAAAATTGGTAATATTTAGTTGTTTTTATGCTAAAAATCCATTCAATCATCATTTCTTTGTAATTAGGTAGGTAGAATTATGTATTATTGACAGAAATAAAATAAAAGGTTAAAATCAAATTATGATACTGCACGATTGCACAAGTTGCAGATGTTGTATTTAACTTGACATGCTAAAAGAAAGATGAAACATGAATTTTTTTGTACGGAATGCCGAGGAATTTTTAAAAAAGTAGATGGAAACACTGATTTTCAGTAATATTAACGATTTGGATGTTACATGATATATTGAGCATTCACTAAAACCTTTATGCTATTTCTGAGCAAATAATATGAAGTAAAAGCAATTTTTCTTGCCAAAATTCAATCTGTTTTACGGCATTCTCCGAGGTTACATTTATAAAAAAACTGATTGGTGCTGACATGAAGAATGTAAATTCTTGATGTTGCTTTGCAATTTTCTTCAAGGCTATGATGTTTATGACTCCCACAGTTAGTTTTTATGCAGATTTAGCAGTAATTGAGTATTTTATGGCTGATTTAAGATTAGTTTCTTTCCCAAGAATGATCATTTTTTGACAAAATTTGGATTTCAAGTTACAGCAATTCAAAACTATGAAACAATACAAGTTTAATTTACTAGATTTTGGTCATTTGTGGTTCAATTGTTATTATTAAGTTTGAAGAGATAAAAAATTGGTAATATTTAGTTGTTTTTATGCTAAAAATCCATTCAATCATCATTTCTTTGTAATTAGGTAGGTAGAATTATGGATTATTGACAGAAATAAAATAAAATGTTAAAATCAAATTATGATACTGCACGATTGCACAAGTTGCAGATGTTGTATTTAACTTGGCATGTTAAAAGAAAGATGAAGCATGAAATTTTTTCTGCGGAATGCCGAGGAGTTTTCTAAAAAAGTACATGGAAACACTGATTTTCACTCATATTAACGATTTGGATGTTACAGGACATATTGAGCATTCACTAAAAACCTTTATGCTAGTTCTGAGCAAATAATATGAAGTAAAAGCAATTTTTCTTGCCAAAATTCAATCTGTTTTACGGCATTCTCCGAGGTTACATTTATAAAAAAACTGATTGGTGCTGACATGAAGAATGTAAATTCTTGATGTTGCTTTGCAATTTTCTTCAAGGCTATGGTGTTTATGACTCCCACGGTTAGTTTCTATGCAGATTTAGCAGTCATTGAGTATTTTATGGCTGATTTAAGATTAGTTTCTTTCGCAAGAATGATCATTTTTTGACAAAATTTGGATTTCAAGTTACAGTAATTCAAAACTATGAAACACTGCAAGTTTAATATACTAGATTTGGGTCATTTGTGGTTCAATTGTTATTATTAAGTTTGAAGAGGTAAAAAATTGGTAATATTTAGTTGTTTTTATGCTAAAAATCCGTTCAATCATCAATTCTTTGTAATTAGGTAGGTAGAATTATGGATTATTGACAGAAATAAAATAATAGGTTAAAATCAAATTATGATACTGCACGATTGCACAAGTTGCAGATGTTGTATTTAACTTGACATGCTAAAAGAAAGATGAAACATGAATTTTTTTGTACGGAATGCCGAGCAATTTTTAAAAAAAGTACATGGAAACACTGATTTTCAGTAATATTAACGATTTGGATGTTACATGACATATTGAGCATTCACTAAAACCTTTATGCTATTTCTGAGCAAATAATATGAAGTAAAAGCAATTTTTCTTGTTCAATCTGTTTTACGGCATTCTCCGAGGTTACATTTATAAAAAAAAATTGATTGGTGCTGACATGAAGAATGTAAATTCTTGATGTTGCTTTGCAGTTTTCTTCAAGGCTAAGATGTGTATTTTACTTGTGCAAAATATTGTTTTTTGAAATGAAAATTCTGACCAGAATTGATATTATGACATTATTTCCTTTCAGGAAAAAATGAATGTTACTGCACTCCAACAAGAGGTTATAGCGGAGAACCTGCAATGAAATACTTCTTAACAGAACAGAAGCAATTGTATTTTGACAAATTTAGACAAATAAAGAATATATTTTATGAAAAAATATTATTTTTACGTATAATAATGTTTCTTTGATGTGATCCATGTCCAATTTTTAGAGTTCAATGGTGACATGGATAGTGTCTGATCACTCGCTGGTGTAAAAAAATGTATCAAAGAATGCTTATTTATATTTATTTGTTCTTTGAATTGATGCTTTAAGTCCACTTTATGCATAAATAGGGTAATCGGGACTGGACCTACAATTCAAAATGGGATCCGTATCACTGCAATGTGCCTCTACCAGAGTTTCGAACCAGAAATCCCTTCATTACAAGGAGCTTAATTCAATTTCTCAGTGTATTCTGAAACTGGCCAACCCATCCTAACCACTATAACAACGTTGAAAGTCAAACATGGGTGAAATATAAATTATTAAAAAATAATAGAAATGAGAACGTATTATTATATCTTTGAAGTAATAATTCAATGGAAATTGCTCACAAGTAACATTAAGATAATTAATTTCTCTAACTAGTAACCACAACCTCTGATACACGCTGCACATTTAATATTATAGAGAATGTCAAAACTTTTCATTGATTTATAAATTTTTAGTTATTATTCAATTATATTATTCGTATTGTTACTGCCAAAAAATTGCTAAAATTTAGCTTGTCTCCATTTTACACCTGTGAATTGATATTTATTTCCCAGTTGTGGTTACTGGTTCATTTACTGAATTTATTTTGTGGTCAAAGTGTATCTACATTTCTCCAATTATGTAAGTATATAGGATATTATTACATTCATTTTGAATTTTTATTTGAGATTCGTAAAAGGTGAGAATGTCACATAGTAAATTTTAGTATCCGAAAGTTATATTTGAAGACATATGCTCAATTTGTGATGTTTGAAATTAATTTTGAATATTGCTGCGTAATTCTGAAAGTTCGAACACCATATAGGTTGAAAACCATACATGTGGAACATGTATTCTGTCCAGGAAAAATGTTTTATTCATACAGACACATTAGAATAGAATTTTCAGATGACCGTGACTCATAGAATCATGAATGGATTTCATACAACACTAAAATGCTTCCAGCTTCTCATCTATTAGTAGAGGGGACGGGAGCATTATGCTGATCACAGCACTCAAATCCCACCTTCTTTGTTGGTTGGTGCTTTTAAGTCCACTTTTTGCACAGTAAGGCTAATCGGGACTGGACCTACAGTTTAAAGTGGGATCCGAACCACTTGTGCCTCCACCGGGTATCGAACCCGGAACCCCTTGCTTACAAGGCAATGACGCTACCACTGCGCCATGGGAGAGGCCCCACCTTCTTTGTGACATGGTGCAACAAACCACGGAGAGCTTATTATTACATGTAAAACTTTACACACATTTGAAGGTAGTTTAGGATTTGGTGGCGAATACGAGTATTTTTCTTTTTTTTTTAGTTGTAACTGTTGTCTGGTTTGAATGAATGTGTATTTTGTAATTTTATGCACTTTTTCCCCCCTCGAGAATAATTGTAGCAATTGAGATACGTGGTCATTTGAGGAGAGGTAAAATAAATATAATTAAATATCATTCCTAATTAGGTATCAAACATTGTGAATTTTATTTTCAGGAAATGATTTACAAATAAATATTGAAATAAAGGGGCTTAACCCCAATAGGCCCCCTTAAATATTTCACTCGTGAATACAGTACTGATTCCATTGAATATAACCGTAATGTAAAATTATATCACTGTAATGTAGCTGAAATATCACAAAACCTTACGGAAATGTATTTGTAATGTTACACTGACATGTTTCTGCAATGTTACATTGACACGTTTCTGTAATGTTGCACTGATATGTTTCTGTAACATTACGAATGTTATGTTAGATTCGCGGACATTTTTACATTGCTGAAACATACCTGAAAGATCACAGTAATGTTTCGCAATGTTGCTGCAATGTTACAATGTTTCACGAGTTACGTATCCGTAACATATCTGAAACCATGTTGTGCTGTATGGGCCATGAGGATGTTGCGGATGCTTTGACGGCACACGAGGTACAGACAGAATACAAAGCTTTTTATAGTGTGTTATGTGAAATTTCAAACAATATCGAACTAGTGAAAACTCTTATAGATCCTATACGCTCAGCAGAGCTTACTTATGGTAGCACAGGATTTTTGTGAGAGTTGAATAGAGACTGACTAATAACACCGAAAATGGTGCAATACATTATTGATGTACAAGGATTTATTTATAACAGAAAATTTATATTGCGTGAGATTTGTGTGAGTTCTACAAATTTGGACACTGTGTATTATGCGCTTGTGAGTGTTCCCGATTATTTCAAAGAGAACAAAGAATCGCGCTGGGTTAAAGACAATCTCCATGCATTAATGTATGATATTCCTTGTGGATGTGAAATATACTATGTCCGGAGGGCAGTTAGGAATTTGAACTGTCAAGGTGGTACATTTTTCTGCAAAGGAAAATCCCAAATTATCAAAGATTTGTTTAATATTGATAACATTGTTGATTTACAAACTGTAAACTGTCCATCCCTTAAGAATTTGTATATGTTTCAAGGAGGATTGTGCAAGTATCATTCTGATACTTCTCCCCCAGCTGAACAAGGTTGCGCATTCAGAAATGTTCAAAGACTTGTATGTTGGTACAATAATAAAAATATTAATGTGTAATGTATTTTAGTGCTAATAATAAAGATTTGTGAAAAAGAAATGTTTTCTATGTTGTTATTTAGTTTTAAAGCCTTTATTCAAGGTATTTTCAAGTATTACTGGTTTTTTGGCTGCATCAACACATGGGTTATTTCTATTTGGTTTATTATACAAGGCTACACTCACTATATGTCTATGAGGACTAAAATCCACTGATTGAACCTTAAAGCTTAGGCTTACTATGCATATCGATTAAACACAGGACAACACGAATCTTACAGAGGATTGTAGGAGGCATAGGCCCACACTCCAGAGCCTTATTAGCCTGCAAGAACAACTTGTATGTTGAATTGTGACTGTTTAGCAATAATATTTATAAAGTTTAAATCATTTTCATTAGATTACATATATATTTTGGATTCAAATAAAACACTCAAGTTAAGTTTTTTAAGTTAATTTTTATTTAATATACAAATATAGAATATATCAAATTTACATATATGAAAAGTACTCTACCAAAGAGCAAAAGTCACATAGGGATTACGGTTTAGCCGATGCTGAAATTCTTCCATGAGGGATTTGTAGTAAGAGATAAATTTTTGACACTGTTTAAAGTTGAGGGTGACTCCACCAGAGATGCTGCTGATTTCCACTTTTATATTTTCTCCACTGCCTTCGAAGGTGAAGTAAAATTCTCCTATAATGTTTATAGATCTGAATCTGTCTTTTTGTGTGGGGAATCTGTTTTTGTAAGTGTCGAAGATCACATCTGATTTGTAGACGCATGATGGGTACTCTTCTTTATTTAGGACAATGTATTTTTTTTCATGTTTCAAAATCAATTCAGTGTCTGCGAAAGTACCTCGAATAATGATATCCATGTTGGCATCGATGATGAATCTGGTTTCTGGTTTTATGTTGTTCATTTGGTGGGTGCCTCTGATAGACTGCATTTTGGTTTGGTATCAATAAAAAGTTTTAAAAATATGCAACTAGTGCTACAAAATGAACGGAAATTATCGACAATTTCTGGATTATAACTAAAATTCAGTTTGCCTTTTACATATCCAATATTTACAGACCAACACTAACTAGACTTCGATTTATATAAATGTAGCAGGAACTATATTTCTGAGAACCAAACTATATTAGGATTATATGTTAAACTTATACAAAACCAGATTATTCTATGTAAGTATATTTATATTGACTGGATTATTTAACAGATCAAACAGAAAGAAGGCAAAATCCACTAAACGTAGGTGATTGCATGAAAATAACTAGGTCAAGGAGTGACCAACAGTGAGCTGAGGTTATATATAGAGGGTCGCTCTTCATAATTCTTACCTTCGCTGGATCGGCGAAGGAACGCACTTGTGGGCGGTAGAACCTGAATGGGCTCCACCAAGACATCGGAGACTCGAAGCAGATGTCTTGGTGGATGAACCCAAGTAGAGTCATAGGCGCTAGGGTCAATTTGGTCATTTCTTCTTGTATGAGGAACCAATTTGGCCAACTCCCCAAATTAACTTACATTGCTTATAACTAATTAAATTTGAAGAAAAATTATAATCTCTTAGACTGTAAACATATTTTATAAATATGATAAAATTAAAAAATACTAACCGCCCAGACAGGGACTCGAACCCTGGACAGATAAGGTTAAAACCCTAATGCTATACCAACTAAGCTATCTGAGCACAAGGTATTCTTTTTTGAAAAGTTAGTTATGTTAAGAAATATCGTTTGTGAACTCTTTTGGTCTGGGTCGACAGAGAAGGAGACAGCATTTCCAAAATTTTACAGACTGGATGTATTTTACCACCACTATAGAGGTCTTTACTATATGTAATTTGAAACGCTAGAGTTCAGTTAGCTTTCAAAATTGAGGTTACATAGTACAATATGTTGAAGATTTTGTGTTTGTCACGCATAACAAGTTACACTATATCTAATTACGGACATATAATACTAAAACTTTGCTAGTAGTTGATGAGTTGACAGTAAATTTGAGAGTTTTAGCATTATTTGTCCTGAAATGGATATAAGTGTAACTTGTTAAGTGTGCCAAACACAAAATCTTCAACATATTGTACTATGTAACCACAATTTTGAAAGCTAACTGAACTCTAGCGTTTCGAATTACATATAGTAAAGACCTCTATAGTGGTGGTAAAATACATCCAGTCTGTAAAATTTTGGAAATGCTGTCTCCTTCTCTGTCGACCCAGACCAAAAGAGTTCACAAACGATATTTCTTAACATAACTAACTTTTCAAAAAAGAATACCTTGTGCTCAGATAGCTTAGTTGGTATAGCATTAGGGTTTTAACCTTATCTGTCCAGGGTTCGAGTCCCTGTCTGGGCGGTTAGTATTTTTTAATTTTATCATATTTATAAAATATGTTTACAGTCTAAGAGATTATAATTTTTCTTCAAATTTAATTAGTTATAAGCAATGTAAGTTAATTTGGGGAGTTGGCCAAATTGGTTCCTCATACAAGAAGAAATGACCAAATTGACCCTAGCGCCTATGACTCTACTTGGGTTCATCCACCAAGACATCTGCTTCGAGTCTCCGATGTCTTGGTGGAGCCCATTCAGGTTCTACCGCCCACAAGTGCGTTCCTTCGCCGATCCAGCGAAGGTAAGAATTATGAAGAGCGACCCTCTATATATAACCTCAGCTCACTGTTGGTCACTCCTTGACCTAGTTATTTTCATGCAATCACCTACGTTTAGTGGATTTTGCCTTCTTTCTGTTTGATCTGTTAAATAATCCAGTCAATATAAATATACTTACATAGAATAATCTGGTTTTGTATAAGTTTAACATATAATCCTAATATAGTTTGGTTCTCAGAAATATAGTTCCTGCTACATTTATATAAATCGAAGTCTAGTTAGTGTTGGTCTGTAAATATTGGATATGTAAAAGGCAAACTGAATTTTAGTTATAATCCAGAAATTGTCGATAATTTCCGTTCATTTTGTAGCACTAGTTGCATATTTTTAAAACTTTTTATTGATACCAAACCAAAATGCAGTCTATCAGAGGCACCCACCAAATGAACAACATAAAACCAGAAACCAGATTCATCATCGATGCCAACATGGATATCATTATTCGAGGTACTTTCGCAGACACTGAATTGATTTTGAAACATGAAAAAAAATACATTGTCCTAAATAAAGAAGAGTACCCATCATGCGTCTACAAATCAGATGTGATCTTCGACACTTACAAAAACAGATTCCCCACACAAAAAGACAGATTCAGATCTATAAACATTATAGGAGAATTTTACTTCACCTTCGAAGGCAGTGGAGAAAATATAAAAGTGGAAATCAGCAGCATCTCTGGTGGAGTCACCCTCAACTTTAAACAGTGTCAAAAATTTATCTCTTACTACAAATCCCTCATGGAAGAATTTCAGCATCGGCTAAACCGTAATCCCTATGTGACTTTTGCTCTTTGGTAGAGTACTTTTCATATATGTAAATTTGATATATTCTATATTTGTATATTAAATAAAAATTAACTTAAAAAACTTAACTTGAGTGTTTTATTTGAATCCAAAATATATATGTAATCTAATGAAAATGATTTAAACTTTATAAATATTATTGCTAAACAGTCACAATTCAACATACAAGTTGTTCTTGCGGGCTAATAAGGCTCTGGAGTGTGGGCCTATGCCTCCTACAATCCTCTGTAAGATTCGTGTTGTCCTGTGTTTAATCGATATGCATAGTAAGCCTAAGCTTTAAGGTTCAATCAGTGGATTTTAGTCCTCATAGACATATAGTGATTGTAGCCTTGTATAATAAACCAAATAGAAATAACCCATGTGTTGATGCAGCCAAAAAACCAGTAATACTTGAAAATACCTTGAATAAAGGCTTTAAAACTAAATAACAACATAGAAAACATTTCTTTTTCACAAATCTTTATTATTAGCACTAAAATACATTACACATTAATATTTTTATTATTGTACCAACATACAAGTCTTTGAACATTTCTGAATGCGCAACCTTGTTCAGCTGGGGGAGAAGTATCAGAATGATACTTGCACAATCCTCCTTGAAACATATACAAATTCTTAAGGGATGGACAGTTTACAGTTTGTAAATCAACAATGTTATCAATATTAAACAAATCTTTGATAATTTGGGATTTTCCTTTGCAGAAAAATGTACCACCTTGACAGTTCAAATTCCTAACTGCCCTCCGGACATAGTATATTTCACATCCACAAGGAATATCATACATTAATGCATGGAGATTGTCTTTAACCCAGCGCGATTCTTTGTTCTCTTTGAAATAATCGGGAACACTCACAAGCGCATAATACACAGTGTCCAAATTTGTAGAACTCACACAAATCTCACGCAATATAAATTTTCTGTTATAAATAAATCCTTGTACATCAATAATGTATTGCACCATTTTCGGTGTTATTAGTCAGTCTCTATTCAACTCTCACAAAAATCCTGTGCTACCATAAGTAAGCTCTGCTGAGCGTATAGGATCTATAAGAGTTTTCACTAGTTCGATATTGTTTGAAATTTCACATAACACACTATAAAAAGCTTTGTATTCTGTCTGTACCTCGTGTGCCGTCAAAGCATCCGCAACATCCTCATGGTTAGTAATATAAAAATAAAAAATATGTTTTGTGTTATCCAAGTCCTGTAAATAATACTGGATTCTCTCGCACATCCACTTAACACATCGTTGGCATTTATTCAAACAGCGTTCTCCTTGGCAAGTAAAATAACGTTCAGAGAGTAAATCTTCATCTTTACAGCATACGCACTCACACTCGTAGAAATGGTTAACTACACAATCGTGGGCTAGTTGGTTGCCTTGATTAGAATAACATCCCCAGCATATAATATACTTGCCAGGTGTATACCTCTTCAAAGTCTCCAACACACAATCCTTATAGATATAATTGGAAAAACATGGACATGATGCAATTATTTGACTCATGTCCTTGTTGGTTACTTTGTTGGCGTTATTTCCAGTAATAGATCCTTCCACTCACAGGTACACAAATAAGAACACCTGAAAAATAGAAACATAGTTGTAGTACTTGTTTATATTACGCATATTCATTTCTGTATTTACTTTTTTCGTTTCTTTGTTTTCTGGATTTATATATTATTTCAAAAACTAGTGGAGAAATATACATTCCAGTGGTAAAATCTCTTGCGAGGTACTCACCGCAATGTGGTTAGCCTTGTTTGTGGAGGTTGAAGACGCCATATTTCACTAATGGTCCCTTTCAGTCACACATACAAAATTAGAAGCACCTGAAAAATAGAAAAATAGTTGTAGTACTTGTTCACATTAGGCATATTCTTCTTGGTTTGTATTGACGTTTTCTTCGTTTCAATATTAGCATTTACATATTATTTAAAAACACGCTACATAATAAAAATCATTTACCTTAATTATAGCTTCTCTTGAGTTCTTTGTCTGAAACTCACGGCCAATAATCACAGCTTGATGTCTTCTCTGACACAATGCTTCACAAATACTTCTCAAAATAGCTTCTGCTAGCTTTTACGCAGTTTTTATACCTCATAAGCAAAACTGACGCCTTCTCTAATTGGTTGAAATAAAACCAACGCGTTTTCTAATTGGATGAAATAAAACCGACGCGTTTTCTGATTGGTTGAACTATTCTTAACATTAGTTCATTCAAAAACCTAATAGTTATTATCCAAATGCATTAACAAATACACCCTGAAAATACTTTGAAATATTATACACACCTTAGAACTTTGTAATATCGAATGTGAGATACAAAACGCAATAAATAGAAAATTTAATACAAAGATTTAAAAAAATCTCTTTGTAAGTCCAAATTGCAACAAAAATGTTGCCTGAATAGTTAAAATTGTGTTATTAGAATAAAAAAATTACATAAAATTGTGAAATAAATAGACAAAACTTGACAAGACACACTTTGTGTGTCAAAATATCAAATATTGGCTGTGTAACTGGTAAAGCACTCAAAAAAATCAACTTCGTTTCCTCGCAGTACTCCTTGTAAGTGCTTCTTGCAGTCTAATAAAGCTCTGGCATGTGTTCCTATGCCTCCTACAAGCATCTGTAAGGTTCATATTGTCCTATGAATTGTCACTATACATGTTAGAGCCTAAGCTTTAATCTTCAGTCAGTGGAATTTAGTCATAATTGTAGTAAAAATAAAACTCGCATAATATAACAGATACAAATAACCCCTGATATTAAGTCTATCACTCAAAAAGTCAGTAATACTTGAAAATTACCCTGAATAAAAATTATAAGGCTAAATAGCATAGTAAAAAAGTTTGGCAGATGGACTTAAAAGCCACATAGTCATCTGCTAGCATCGTCTTGTCCTGTGATTTGTCATTATATTGTTATATTTAAGGGGGAAAATAAACGTCCAGTTATAGTCCCCTTGGTAAAATTAGAGAATAATCCTGTAAACTTGGAAAAAATCTCTCTCTCTTTCTCTCTCTGTGTGTGCGTGTGTGTGTGGATGTGTGTGTGTGTGAGTGCGTGTGTGTCTAAAATGTAATAAAAAAACACGTTCAAATCGTGTTATTTGAGTAAATATTAGGCTAAACTTGTGAAATAAACAAATAAAATTTGAGAACACGCACTTTGTGTGTCGAAAATATAACTAAAAGTCTTTCCTGAATAGTATAAATAGTGTTATTTTGGTAAAAATAGGTATAAAGTTGTAGACTGAAAACAAAAACCGAGCTAAATGCCAAAATCTAAGTTCCGAGAAAAACAGGAAAAACATTGTCTTGGAAGATATCCTGCAATGTTAACGTTACCGTTCTAGGCTTACCTCATTAGACGGGGCTTGTTTTGAAGGAAACGCAGCACACAATAACCTCCAAGACGTCCAAGTGACCACAAAACCAGTCACATGTCGCTTGCACATAGCCCGTATTTTGATACAAAGCAGGTGGCACTTAGAGCAAGGCGCATTCTTATGGCTAAAGTTTGAACTACTTGCAGACTGCATATCACATAGCCCGGTTTATACCGCACTGGCATAGGCCCATAGCCCATATTTTAGCAATAAAATGGAAATTTATTGTTGTGGCACTTAGCCCGGTTTTTATTTTCAGTCTACAGTTCTAAAATAAAAATTTAAAAAGTTGTAAAAATATCTTTGTGAGTCCAAAAGTTAATAAAAAATGTTGCCTGAATAATATAAATAGTGTTATTTTGGTAAACAATTAACATAAAGTTGTAAAATAATAAGTTAAAAGTTGAAAAAAATGTCTTTGAGAGTCCAAAATTTAATAAAAAATGTTGCCTGAATAGTATAAATAGTGTTATTTTGGTAAAAATAGGTATAAAATTGTAAAATAATAAGTTAAAAGTTGAAAAAAATTGTCTTTGTGAGTCCAAAATTTAATAAAAAATGTTGCCTGAATAGTATAAATAGTGTTATTTTGGTAAAAATAGGTATAAAATTGTAAAATAATAAGTTAAAAAGTTGTAAAAATATCTTTGAGAATCTAAAATGTAATAAAAAAACACGTTCAAATCGTGTTATTTGAGTAAATATTAGGCTAAACTTGTGTAAATAAACAAATAAAAGTTGAGAACACACACTTTGTGTGTCGAAAATATAACTAAAAGTCTTTCCTGAATAGTATAAATAGTGTTATTTTGGTAAAAATAGGTATAAATTTGTGAAATAAACAAATAAAAGTTGAGAACACACACTTTGTGTGTGGAAAATATAACTAAAAATCTTTCCTGAACAGATTAAATTGTGTTATTTGAGTAATAATAAGCCTAATAAACAGATAGAAGTTGAGAACACACACTTTGTGTGTCGAAAATGTAACTAAAAGTATTTCCTGAACAGATTGAATTGTGTTATTTGAATAAAAATAAGGATAAGCTGGGAAAATATTTGACATAAAGTCAAAGTTTGGTAAAAAATAACCTCAATATTATGTTAAATAGCACACAGTAACATAAATTTACTACCTAAATCAATAATCAAAAGGTCCTAGGTTCGTTACCCCGTGATAAAAAGCAAATAATGAAAACTGTTGGCCCAGTCCCTGATAGCACTCCCTTCTTCCTAGTACAGATTAAAACCCTTACGCTTCGTTCTCCTTGTTCAAAGTAAAGTTCTCGCTCCAATCTAATTGGGTATCCAAAAATCCTTTTTTCTTTTGTTCTCGGTAACATTGGGCTACTTTGACAGAAACCTGTTCTAACATGCAAACTTTCTACCCTAAAACCCTCGCTAAAGCGTCCTGTGCCTTGGGGCAACCATGAGCGGAATATTAATTGGCGGCGGAAACCGGTTCTACAAGCGACGCATAGCTTCAGAAATTTGACCGTTGCTGCGCATTCCAGACATCCTTTGTTGTCTGGTTCAATCCCTCCCCTGCCCTACAGTATTGAATAGCTTTCCCCTGTTCTTGCGTACTGGTTAACCTTGGAAAACCTCTGAAAACCTACCGACGCGATCTCTGATTGGTGAATCAGGTTCCTTCTTTGTTCTTACGTTCTGACGTCATTTGACCTTGACCGCTCATCTCCCAAATTCCTTTCTCGTCTACCTTCACCACCGAGTCGAGATTCTGAGACAGTATTCTGTCTAGCGTCTCGTACCATCGTACGCTTCTCGCTTTCTTCGTGAAAGCACCTGGACTTTCTGTCACCATGGCTTTGTGTACATACCGAAGTTGTGGTGAACGAAGTTACGGCTGCCTCACACCTCACTTGATAAGAGCCTGTAAATGAGAAATTTATTATTTCCCCCCCAACAAATTTCTCCACACAAGAGTTGTATGACTCAGTAGTGTTCGTGTTCATTGTGTATCAGAATTGAAGAATGATACGCAACCCGATGCACAGCAGACATGATCTCTTGGTAAATTCCACATTCAGCAAGACTTCTTGTTTTCTCCATCCTTGATGCTCTCACAAAAGTATCCTCTTTCCCGGCAGTGTTTGTGCTCGCCAAACACATGACTAGGTCCATTGACAATGTCTTTCCCTAGCTCCTCAATCCTCGTGGCTCTCGATAATTCCCGCTGCTGCGATCGAAACTCTATTGCTTTCGTCACAGCATAACGAAGACGCAACAGCCTCTGACAAACAATCGAGCGCAAAGCAACACTTCCCAACTTGCTGTTTAATACAATGTCTTTTAATTTGTTGGAATAATTACGCAAAATGTGATTTTTGCACTCAATTTTCGCATTCAACAAGTTAGGGCCATATGGTAGAGCATCCGTCAATTTGCTATGCACGCTGCTATCGCCATCACCTATAAGCCGTGCATATTTCACACCGTGCATAGCAACACTGCTTCGAAACCCTTCAAGTATAATGTCAGATTCCATTCCTGTGGAGCTATCAGTCCAGTTTCTGTAGCACTTGTGGTCACTAACATTCTTCTGAAGGGCTTCAGCTCGGGCGCACACGGAACAGTATTTGTTTCTTATCCCAATGAATAAGACCTTTTTTGTTCTGTGACCAATAATACAAGCCTGAAAAGAAAAAGAAGAAACTGAGTTTTCGGTATTCACAATTTATAAATATCACAAACACTTCCCGCATTATTTCACGCGTAGCTTTACCGAACTTAGTGTTTAATTATTTATTTACTGGACTAGCTCGTTCTGTATCAGCGGCCAAGTTACGGGTTTCGCCAACAGTAAATGATTTTCTCTGCTTTTTGTGCATCAAACTGTTATGTCTTTTAGGAAAGTTGACCAACCTTTCATTCGTAAAATGCCTTCCCCCACCCTCACGATACAATATCATTCGATTCTCCTTCATTTGTTTTACTCTTTGTTTGTACCGTGATGGTTCAGGAGTAATCACAAATGGAATTTGGGGGCTGTGTGATGCTGCAAGTCGCTTCTGCGATAAGCCAAAACTCGCGAAGATGAGGATGAGTGATGATATGATAAAATTCATGAAGGGACAGTCATAAAAAAAATAACTCAATGCCAGGGCCGGGATTCGAACCCGGGACCCCTGGCTTCGTAGTGCACTGTGCTAACTACTACGCCAAGGAGGCCGGCCCAGTTTAAACTTGGGGGGGAGGTACTTCACAAGGGCCATGACCTTTCATACACGAACCTGACACATCACCATTTTGCGGCAACAATTATTATGGGGAGTGAAAAAATAAAGAAACAACCAGAATAATAATGTTTTTGAATTTACCACTCCAGACAATGCATTATATTTGGTCTTGTAAGACCTTTTGGACCATGCTCCGTCAGCGACTACAGTAATCAGTGGAGTGCCATCTTTGTCGACGTCTCCCACTTCTCTTGCAAGCCTGGCCTCCTCTTGTCCTGCTTCTTCCATCTGTTTCCACGCTGCTTTACTCATGGCTGAACCTAGTTTATTGTGATGTTTGGCGTACGTGTTCTTAGCCATGCACGGAATATCCAGAGCAGCAGTGAACTCTTCCAGCTAAGAAAAGCCTCCTCCCCCGGTTGAAAGGCTCCCAGACACTGCTGCTGCATTGACGGACATGTATTTATCCGTCTTGGTTGGATCTTCCGTGCATACTTCTTCAGAAACACCGCACATTTCACACTGAAGAAGAAATATGCTGCACAGCCCATTTCTTTGTTCCTTCACAATTTTCATGTCAGCTACGCCACACTGAAATGGAGCATGACATATGCTCATGATTCTCTTCGGCAAATAGCCAATGTCCACAATCCGCCTTCCGTGGAGAATCTCA
The DNA here is from genome assembly GCF_977018435.1 of Lepisma saccharinum. NCBI lineage: Eukaryota > Metazoa > Arthropoda > Insecta > Zygentoma > Lepismatidae > Lepisma > Lepisma saccharinum. Next base: position 116,784,356 of record NC_139230.1, read on the forward strand.
TTTGGCTTTTGTCCATTTTCTCCTGATGCTGATCCTTCAGGTGGATCATTTCCGGGTGTTGACGAATCATTTGCTTCCACAGTCCTAAAAAATACAGTTAGATGGAAACATAATGTTACACAAATGGACTCATACTCTAACACACAGATACACAATTAACACATACGGTAACTCGGGGTAAGATGACATAGTTAAAAGTTAGGTCTGTTTAAAATTAAATGTAAAATGTAAAAAATATTTAAAAACTATTATTCTCAGTATATTGCTTGTTTAGTTAGTTGTAAACTGGAAAAGTATTAAGTAATTGTATTAAATGTGAAAAAGGTTAAAATTGCAATGAAAGTCAATGCGTCAAAACTTTTCTCTTTCCCCACGGGGAAAGATTGAACAATACATGAAATTTGCAAAATTGCAAACAGAAACAGATAAATTTTACACTTTCTATTACAATGTGTAAGAGCCGCTGTGGCCTAGCCGTTAGGGGTTCTGACTTCCACACGGAACACCCGGGTTCGATTTCCGGGGTGTGTGATCTAAGGTCGGAATTGAAGACTTAAATTGGTAAACGCTGTAAGTGCCACAATAACTCAAACACCGTTTTCCATGTTAAACTGTGAAATGTGCCATGCTTTATATTGTGGTAAACGTGAAAAGTGGCTGGTAGCCCTCTAAGTAGTTCAAAGGGCGTGTAAAGAGGTCACTAGTGTGCACGTTCTTACGGGCTGATGTGCGGAACGATGCGATTTCCCAACACAACGTTAACCACTTTTAGTCCTCAAGTTTCCTGGCCTTGTCCCAGCATAAAGCGGCTCTGGGCCTCACCCAGTCTCAAATCGGTGGGTACCTTGGGGTCACCCTGGGGGTAAAGGCGGCCGGAGCGTGGTGTTGATCACATCACCTCCAAAATTGCAGAAATCGAGAATGTATGGGGCCCTATCCCCACTTCTCCTAAATCTGACGGTTCTATATGCACGGGGAAGTTTACCTTATTATAATGGGTAAGACACATTATACAATGTAAATTTAAGATACAAAGAGCGCTGAAGTAAAAAACATTCTGTTCATTAGACTTTTTTACAATATGAATTGTTCTTGCTGCATATTTCGTGTGGCAATTTTTTGCATTTAATGCGTTGAATCCAATCACATTTTGGCCGCGTTTTATCGAAATAGAATTCATTATATTGAGAACAAAAATCCCGCACCCAGGCTGTGAACGGTCTGAGGCGTCATGCCTTGAGCTCCGACTATCGGACGCCCGGAGGTTGAGAGTCTCCTGGGGGAAGCGTAACAACTTTTCTCCTGAGGTTTCGGCCTGTATACGGGACCGGTGGCCACCGATCATCGTGAGCAAATTGGGGAGCTCCGAATGAGAAGCGTAACCTAACTAACTAACTAACTAACTAACTAACTCTCTAGCCTTCTTAAACCCGAAGGTTTATGGCTGCAGCAACACAGGCCTTCCATCTTTCCCTATCTTGAGCAAGATCTATATACTCTTTTCCATCCCTACCGATTTCCCTTAGGTCCATCTCAACGTTGTCCCTCCATCTTCGTCTTGGCCTTCCTACAGGTCTCTTACCATCAGGTTTCCCAACAAGGGTCCTGTAAACTCCTCTTTCCTCTCCCATTCGTGCCACATGGCCTGCCCACCTAAGTCTTCTTGATTTAATTATTCTAATAATATTCTGGACATGAATACAAATTATGTAGTTCTAAATTATGTAACCTTCTCCACTCACCTGTCTCCTTATCCCTTTTAGGTCCAAAGATTTTCCTAAGGATCTTATTTTCAAATACTCTCAATTTATGTTCCTCTTTCAATGTAAGGGACCAAGTTTCACATCCATATAATACTACAGGTAAAATTACTGTTTTGTATATTTTAACTTTTAGTTTCTTAGATATTAATCGAGAAAACAAAAGTTTATGAAGAGAGAATTAACATGCATTTCTGAATTAAGCCTGCTTTTATTTCCTCTTTAATATAATTTTCATTTGTTAATATTACTCCTAAGTATTTGAATTTGGAAACTGGTTCAAACGAGTTGTTATCAATAATTAGATTTTGATTATTACCTAACACTTGGTTTCGGCCTGTAAGCATATATTTAGTTTTCTCTTTGTGAACTTCCAAACCTATCTCTTTAGCAGTTTTGAAAAATATTTTAGCATTATTCTTAATTGTATTCATATCATGCCCCAGTAAGTCTACATCATCTGCATATGCTAACAACTGAGTCATACCATTTAATTTTAGTCCTTCTTTAGTTTCTTTTACCTTCCTAACAGCATATTCTAAGGCAAAATTAAAGAGCAATGGAGATAATGCATCTCCTTGTTTTAACCTATCATGAATTGCTAATTTGTCAGACATATTAATACCCACACGAATTTTACTTTCTGTTTCACTGGTGCATATTTTTATCATACTAACAAGTTTCTTAGGTATTCCAAATTCTACTAATATATTATATAATTTATCTCTTTTGACCGAATCATATGCTTTTTTGAAATCAATGAATAGCTGATGGACATTTTGATTATATTCCCACTTTTTTCAAGTGTCTGTCAGATGTGAAAAATTTGATCTGTAGTTGTTCTGTTACGTTTAAATCCACATTGATAATCACCTATAATTTCATTAGCATATGGTGTTAGTCTTGTTAAAAGAATGTTAGACAATATCTTGTATGTTGTTGAGAGTAGAGAAATTCCACGGTAATTATTGCAGTTCATTTTATCACCTTTTCTAAACACAGGAACAATTATGGATTCTTTCCACTGTTGAGGGATTTCTTCTTTATTCCATATTAGACAACTTAATTTATGAATTTGACATATTAATGAATTTCCACCATATTTATTTAACTCAGCTGGTATTAAATCAATGCCAGGTGCTTTGTTATTCTTTAGCCTTTTAATAGCATCTTTAACTTCAGTCAAGTTAGGTTCTGGAACTAAAGGTTCTTCTGTGTGTACTTCATTTACTTCTGATTTATCTCCTACATGGACATTTAAAAGGTCATTAAAGTAGTTCTTCCATCTATTTAGAATATCGCTTGGGTCAGCTAGAAAATCACCGTCTTTATCTTTTATCAAGTTTACTTTAGGTTGCCACCCCTTTCTAAACTCATTTACACCTTTATATAAATCTCTGATATTTTTATTTTTGCTGTTTGTTTCAATTTCGTTAATTTTGCTTTTCAAGTAATCTATTTTTTTACTTCTAATATATCTGTGTGTACACATATATAGCCAGACAATAAAGGAACGTCAAAGTCAAAGTATTTGGACTTTTCTGAAATACCTTTATTAGCAACTGAAACAAATATACCTGGCGGACGACAAGACATTCTGCCTCGAAGTTGTTTCCTCCAGGCCTAAAGTCGGGAAACCGTTTTTGTAAGTCGTCACTAAAACGCATTTGCGTTTTGGCACGGCGCAGAGGCGACAACAGAAGATACGAACGAAAACCTCCAACAATTTTTCTTTGTTGGAAGAAACATTTATTGGCATTGAGCTTGCAACTGAGAGAGTTGCATTTCTAAACTTTGAAATTGAACACACTACTAACAATTATTTATAAATATAACTTTTTTTTGCGAATCTTGAAGTTGAAACAGTTGTCTATACCGACAAAAAGAGAACATTTCCCCTTCCGACGATTTTTTGGGACTCGAAAAAGAGGTTATGAGAAAAAATGAGAACGTCTGGTAACCCTATTTACACGTAATATTTCCTTTTCAAAAGGAATAGACGATCCTGCTCCCACTAAAAGATAGGTTGTAGGCTATTCATTCTGAAATTTGACCTTGACCATTTGGCGGTAACAACACAGCTTTCTGACACAACACAACACTCGAGACTCGATTAACCTTTAGCTAGCAGAAGCTATCCAAATCAAATATCCCTCCGCCCGCTGGAAGTTCCAGGTGTCGCAGGCGGCAGCACAATTTGCCGTGATAAAAATACGTTGCAGGCCTGGAATGTTAATATAATTGCACAATAATACGCAATCTTGCCAGTGACAAAAGTATAGGAATCGCAGCATAAATGTTTCCTTTTGTGATCTACGTGGTCAGTTTTTTTAATATTCTTCTTGTGAAAGAAGAAAATTAAGTGAAAAGACGTGAGAGCTGTATTTTGCGATTTATTATTATTTTGCGCTTAATGTAATTATACAATCTATAATATAGGTACTAGTACACACACGGACGAGTACGAAGAACAATGTCCTGCAAGCAGAATATCTACTTCCATATGAAGAAATGCCTGTGGCGACAGGTCCAAGAGCTTGGCTTAACACGATAATATCAAGAAAACGAGGAAATTCATCATCATATTCAAATGTGTTCATTGTTAGACGACCAAATCCCAGGATCAGAGACGTGGTTCTTTTCTTGAAGAAAGAAGCGGTTAAACAATTAAATTTTGAGGGAAAGAGAATGAAAACTGCATACCAAAAGCTGGATGCAAAAATCGAGAACACAGTAAAGATGTACGAAGAAACAGGCAACATTAGATCGTGTCTCAGAGCGATATTATTCTTACAAAAGCTACAGTAAACTCGATAAACCGATTATATGACAAAGTTTTCTAGCAAGAATATAATGACGAAATTTTTATAAACAGATTTTAAACACTCCTAAATAGTTGAAAGCTATTTCAATTAATTAGCAAGTCGACAGTCTTGAAAATGTTTGATGGAAATCAAATATTAAATAAATATAATACATGAATATTTGATTCTTTTTAGGGTGGGGGAGGGTCATTAATGGTTCTTGGAAGTGTGAGCGGATATTTCACTGAGCGGAACTTTCGCGACACCGACTAGACCATCGCGGCTCCGGGAAGTTGGCATTTCATTCCAACTGTGCAAATTATTTTTCAAAATATGAGAAAGATATTAGGTTCTCGGCGGGAGACGCTCACAACGCCTCCTCAACTAGCTTGAGAGGGAAGGGGTTAGTCTATTTTGAAACATACATCAATGAGAAAGTGAATTTTTTTTTTTAAAAAAAAAAATCGTTTTCATTTTCTTGGCATAAACCGACATTCCAAGCTGAAGCAAGAGACGACGTAGGTCAGGAATCCGCATTCACTTTGCCAACACAGCAGCCAACGAGTCGTTCAGGAACAGAGCGGTTTCAGCTCTAGATTCATTTGCAAATATCCTCACCGCTACTTCGGTCTTTGTGGAAATAATCCCTCGTTAGGAACCCCCGCAGTCAAGAAGGTCATTGGCCGTGCGAGAAAGAGTACCCGCCTCAGACATAGTACATAGCATATTCTTGGAAATTTCAGTCCCATCCCCCCCCCCTTTCTTTTGGTCAGGTGGTACACTTATTGTCCAGAGAACAGCTGCATGCAGGGGCTCAACGAAGCCAGTGTTGCCACATGAAGGGAAATTTCCCTTTTTGAAGGGAAATTTGGAGCTAATTATAAGTGAAAAGGGAAAAGGGAAATTTGATGAAAAACAGCGAATTTTCAGGGAAATTTTAAGACAGACTCAACATTAATTATATTAAACATTATAAGTGATTCCAGTTTTGAAAATGAGAACTTTTTCTTTTATTTTGTCGTATACTTGGTTCTGAGAGGAAGGGTGGAATTTGGGTTGGTCCACATCTGGCTACCGTTTGGGGCCGGAGGTCATTGACCATTCACCCTTATGTCCCGGCTTTGGGACTGGGAGTCTGAGGGTATTGTTTATGTAAAGCTTTCCACGGTTCACTGAATTTTGCCTCAACACTGCACGTGCAAACCATAAAGTTCTCTTTGTCGCAAACTATATTTACTTCAGTCTTCATTGTTTTAAGCAGTGGCGTAGCATGGGCATTTCGGGTGGGAATATAGCTTTGTGAATGTGCGAAGAGATGTTTATTATCTTTCTTTCAGTGGCGGCAATTAGGGGGGCGAGGGGGCAATTCCCTCCACTTTTTCACCCACTTTTGCCCCCGCACTATGTTAAATCTTATCTACAAAGGGAAATATACTGTCTTTGCCTCCCAGTTTTGAAACCTTGCCCCCCCCCCCCTTGGTTTTGGAACTCAATCGCTGCCACTGCTTTCTTTATATTTACGTGAACCAGATATTAAATATTTTACATAACCAATGTAGCCTCTATTCCTTTGTTACGAGCCTATTACGAGGACAAAAGGGTTTAACACAATATGTGCAGTTTCCTCTGTCCATCATTATCTTGTTATTATTCCAACTTATCACTTTTCATGTTCTTTTATGCAAAAATATTAGAATGAGAACAATTTGTTGTAGTTAATAATGGGCTGCCAAGCTGAAAACACCTTCAGGTCGGTCAGTAGGCTCCAGGCGCCAGGAATGTATCCAGTAGCGTAACTAACATGCTCTGCGTCCCCCTTCCCCCGCGCAACTCGTCTAAAAATATACAAATATATTTATTTTCTAAAATATTAATTCACGCCCACATTTATATTAGGTATATAAAAATATGAAAATGCATACATGTAATTTGAATCAATGTAAAAACTGATACGAAAGGTTAAGACAACAGAGAAATTGCAAAAAATTATATATGATAATTATATATGAAAACAGACTGTTATTACAAAAATTACGATATTGTCAAATGATCATTAGCAGTCATCTGCATTTTTTCATGGAAGCAAATTCTTGTTTGCTAGTTTTCGAGCTCGATCACTCTCACCCTGTTATTGTGCTTCTGAAGTAATTTTTGATGAATTTTAGCTTGGAAAATCATTTCGTCGAGGAAGATTTTTTTAAACTTATCTTCTCCGTTTGGTAAAAATTGTAAGTAGGGTGAAAATTAGCGTTGCCAGTGTGTTCTCTTGCCTGTCGTCTACCCTTCGGCTACGTAAACCATTCAGCTAATGAAGTTTTGTTTTTCTAATCTGGTAATCCACTTTCTACTTGTGATTAACATTTTCTGCTTGCAGTTAGGGGCATAAAATATAATATGTTCGGTTGAAAATATATTTTAACGCCGAAAGTGAACTATCGGTCTTTTATAGTTTATCATTCTTACTGCGCCCGAAGCTGCTGCGCGCCCCCCACCCGCGCACCGCGGGGGTGTTATTTACGCCACTGCATTTATCACATGTTCAATCTTTCGTTCAATAGTCCTTAATGCACACAGCGATATGCATAACTCGAAAAAGGGGTGAATTTCCAAGAAGCTGGAAGATAAGCTTCTAGGGGAGAGATTTCTTTCGTATTATCTCAATTCCTCATAATCTATAATTGGGAGTAAAATATTTTCGGTTAGAAATCGCTTATTTACGAGTTACGATTATTCAGAATTTCTGGAAATTCAAGAACATAATATATTTTGGAAAGTGCCATTCATTTGAGATGTAAATGCGAACCTAATTTACTGAAATAACAGACGTGATACACCTTGAGTTTACACATTTACTTTGGATGCAATAATAATATTTATAATACGGTGGAGGCACATAGTGGTTCGGATTGCAATTTAAACTGTCAGTCCAGTCCCGATTAGCCTTACTGTGCATAAACTGGACTTAAAACACCAAATCAACCAATCAATAATAATAATAATGTACCATTGTTATCTTCATATGCATTTATTATTGTTGTTGATATTAGTAGTAGCAGTACTCGTCCCTGCTGTGGTTGTTCTTCCGGCTATTGACTGAAATCACTTTAGACACTCCCAATATTACTACTACTACTATTAAAATATGTCAATGGCTTGACTACCCCTACAAGAATTTCTTTCGACGTCTGACTATGTACAGTCATGGAAAAAAGTTCTTCCCCATAAGGCTTTAATAGGAGCAAGTAATGCAGGAGGGTAGGCAACACATATTGCACCCTTCGATGATCGGGTGATTTTGCCTGTCGTAACACCGAGAAATGTGTTCCACGCGAAGGTCAACATGACAGGAAAGCAAAGAGGGTCACGTGACTATTGGGTACGTGGAGTGTTGTGCTTCTCCACGTCCCCAGTTCTTGATCCACATTGCAGAAAAAGTAGAGCTGCATGCAATATATGAAAATAGGTTGTTTTCAACTACACGCTTAATTATGATTTTCCCAATTGCAAATCTATCAGACATGTCTCCCGATTTAGTCGGGACAGTCTTTTACTTTGAATTCCTGTTCGTCATAGGCGTAACTTGACGGGAGTACAAAGGGCATTTGTAACCCCCCCAAATCAGGTTTCTTAAAGCTGTTAAAACAGGAATTAAATACTATGATTTGAAGCGTCCAAAAAAAGTATTATATTGAAAGATTGTTCCCAATACGTAGATAGCAATTTAATACTTTGAAAGTGTCTCAGATTTGTTTATTATGTCACATCTTAGTGTGGCAAAGGTCTACTACAAAAGTGGAATTTCGTAACAGAAATATGAACCCACTCCTTTTATTTCGTAGCCGATTTCATCTTGAAACTGAAATTAAGAATATTAGTTAACAATGTCATTGGTAAACAATAAAAAAATGTGTTAGACCCAATTCTTTAATACCTTATCATAATCTTTATCGCAAGTTTAAATTTTGTTGTAAGTCCACTTTATGCAAAAAAAAAATGTAAAGTCCTCACCTGTGCTTAGCGCTACGCCATGAAGGCGTATAGGGGGTGTGGTGGTAACGCCCCACACTTTCTTGATTCGTTCGTGAGTGGGGGTGATGTGATCAGCATAACGCCCCTGACCGCCTTTACCCCCAGGGTTTCCCACAGGTACCCATGTCATTCGACGCTGGGTGGGCGCTGGGGCCGCTTCCAACGTTAGAAAAGTTCCCGGGCTTGAACCGGCCGGGGATCGAACCCGGGGCCTATAGCATGGTAGTCAGACGCGTTACCGACTGAGTCACCGGCACAGATAGACTAATCTGAACTGCATACAGTTTAAAGTTGGATCCGAACCACTATGTGTTATCACCTGGTATCGTACCCAAGACCCCTTGATTACAAGGCCTTACCACTACGCCATCAGTGAGGCGCACACAATCTTTGTATTTCGACCTTCTTAAACCTATATTTATCATATAATAGGTTGTTTAACGTTGCTATGCCTCTATGGATTATATTTAGCCAGTATTCGAGCACATAGCGTCAGGTTTCATAGAATATAAGCTTCTCTTGCATGTTTATGGTTTCCTGTCTGCAGTAGAAAAACTGGCAGGTTCCCATAGCTTTTCTTTCAATAGTCTTACAATGGTTGCATATCATATCACTCAAATTTGATTCATTCGTTTCGAACACAATCCCCGATGGGGCAGTGGGATCATGGGCGCCTTGTAATTAAGGGATCCCGGGTTCGATACTCGGTGGAGGAACATAGTGGTTCGGATCCCCCTTTAAACTGTAGGTCCATTCACGATTAGCCTAACAGGACATAAAGTGGACTTAAGACACCAAATCAAGCAACCAACACAATCCCGTTGTTGTCCATATTATCGAATCCAGAACCTTCGTCGCGAATAACATAGGCAGTAAGTCAATGTGAAATAACCGAATAAGCGGAACCTAAAACCTACAACGGATAGATTGGATTAAGTCGACGATACAGCACGCGTTCTGAAGTGAACAAGAATACGATAGTTCAAGGACCTCTATACGCACCCACTTTTCCTTCACTCAATGGGGAAGATATCCTTCTAGCTGAGAAGCTTTACGTAGGTTTGCCCTGAGGGAACTCTAAGGCCACGACGATAAAGTATTCTCCGTGCAATGACGGGACCAAACCATACGTCAGATAGCTGTGTTCCTCCTTATTTCGTACGCCATTGATAACTGGAACACGTGACCTCATCTTTGGTAGAGCAGAAGCCTGCTTGCTTGCCACCACCCTTTAGTTCAGTGACCTTCGCCCGTAGTCAGCAAGAGTGAATGACTCACCAGATACTTGTTGTCTGTGAGGCTACACAAGAATAGATATTTCGTTAGTGGCTGTAAGTATTGTTTCATCTGCAGTTATATCAGTTAACATTTCAATAGTTTCCTAATGGTTACGTTAGTGATAAACATGTAAATTAGTTCTCGAGAGTGAACGTTTTATCTATTTGAACGGGGGATTTTTATACAGCCTGCATGTATTATTTTTTCCTGAAACAAGAAGAAATTCGAAGACGCAAAAAGAGTTGTATAAGAGTAGTTAAGAAAATGAAAAAATAAGAAGAAAACGAAAATGTAAATGCTGAAATAAATTATGGTAGAGATCGAGTGAATAACATTTTGTCATGGGGCCTCCTCGATGGCGTAGTGATAACGTATTCGCCTTGTAATCAGTGGATCCCTGGTTTGATACACGGTGGATGCACATAGTGGTTAGTATCCCACTTTAAACTGAAGGTCCAGTCCAGATTAGCATATCTGTGAGTAGTGTATATTAGTTGTTTCAAAATAGTACTTAGTAGGTATGGTCTTTTTTTACCAATTGAATATCACTTTTTGACATACTTTGACAATTTTTTGTCGATGTTTTAGCGTTTAGCGATGTTTTAGTACAAATTTTCACTATACTCATTTTTCCCCCACTCGTACTTGGTAGGTATATCATGATGTTACGTGATACAACTTAACCTATCCTTTTTTTACGATTATTTAATTTTTTTACGATCCTAAGTGATATAACTTAACCTATCATTTTTTTTATTTAGGTACTGTTTGAACGTTATTATTTGAGGATCATATTTTGTAGGTATTTTTTTCATCAATCGAATATAAGTTTTTGACATATTTTGACAATTTTTTGTCGATGTTATAGCGTTTAGCGATGTTTTAGTACAAATTTTCACTATACTCATTTTTCCCCCACTCGTACTTGGTAGGTATATCACGATGTTACGTGATATAACTTAACCTATCTTTTTTTTTACGATTTTTTTTAATTTTCTTACGATCCTAAGTGATATAACTTAACCTATCATTTTTTTTATTTACGCACCGAACTAACCTACAAGGGGGACTCCGTTTGTTTTAATATTTCAGTATTATAAGGTTTTCACAAATTTTATATAACCTAAAATGTGTTGGATGTTGATTTTTAGTATGTGGCAATTTTTTATGAATTTAAAACTGCTCTGTGACCCTCTCGTTCTTCACGTCGTAGGCGAAGGACTTCTCTGCAATCAGGATGACGCTGCATAGGGTATCCTCGGGCAAGGCATCGTGGAACTCGCAGACGACCTTGATGTTGGTTCGATCGTTGACCACAACCTTCTTTCTCTTAGATGTGTTGATGACGGTCATGGGTCTCCGTGCTTTGAACTCGCTGGGCGTGTAGTACATTTCCACGCTTCCCTCGGTCACGCGTTTGTAAGCCGAGAACGCTTCGTAAAGTTTGAGGTAATCGTTTTTGGTCACGTCGAGGTTGTAATTCTCGCGCGGGAACACTTCGTTGCGTCCATTCTTCAGATAAACGTTCTTGATCTTGCAGTCGTCGAACTTGCTGGAATCTTTCTCCTGGTTGTTATCGCGCCCGGTCTGAAAAAGCACCACGACGAAATCTGGCATGTCGAACTGTATGTTGTTGAACTGCGTCGTCACGTCGAATTCCATGTGACTTCCCGACGCCATCTTCTGCACGCACTGGTAACCGTGAAAGTGAATCAACACCTGCGGACTTTTCAAGATCTCCGCTTTGTACTTGAGGGCGTAGTTCGTTTCGTATTCCACCACCGGCATTCTCAATTCCATGCTTCGGATGACGCATTTCGCTGCTTCGGGTAAAGTATTGGCTATCGGCGTGGTGCCGTCCGGACCCAAAGTAGCGTATCGCATCAGTGCGTCGTTGTCGTTGGCCGCTCTTCGAAACGTGACCCTCAGTCCTCCCTTCCACATGATCTCCTTGTAGTCCGAGAAGAAACCAGGCAGCAGACGCATGGGAAAGAGCACCGTGTGACTTCTCGTCGATATTTTGGCCCCGGCTTCGAATCCCCCGGCCTGGTAGTACGCTGCGTCTGTTTTGGATAATTTCAACGTTCCCACCGCCGTCGACGTGATGCCTGGATAATCTATTCTGTCGATGACGGTGTTGTGTTTCCTCACCTCCACCTGCGAGAACAGGTGAGGCACGAAGTTGTCCACGAGTATCAAGTTTGCTGCTGCGGGAAACGCGGCTTCGCTTTCCTTCTTCACCACGTCGAATTGAAGGTAGAGGTCCGCTCTGTGAGGATGAATGAACCCGTCGCCTACGTCCACGTCGTATTCGATCTCCCTGTTCGCTTCGTTCAGATTGGCGAACGTGCGACGGTTGGGAGGGAAAGATTGCAATTCGTAACTTTCGATTTGCTCCATTTTACATGTATGGTTATTTATTATACGTTGATCTCCACGATGGCCGTCGTAGTGGCACCTGCGAAATCCACCACGTCTCCTTTCTCGTTCGTCACCACCAACTCTATGTCGTCTATGCGGTTGCGACATACTGGAAAATAGATCGGCGAAGAGGGCGTGTAGATGATCGGTTCCATGAACTCGGAACTTGGTTTGAAAGTGGCTATGATTCCCGTCTGCTTGTGACTTCCCAGTAAACCGTCCGAGGATTTCGTGATCATACCTTCGGCCACGTTGCAGTGTACGTTCAGAGTCTCTATGGCCAAGAATTTAGGAATGTTGGTTGCTACGTGCTTGATGCCAGCTTCGAGTTTGGTGTTGTTCTCGAAACCTAAAAGTTCTCCCATGGTGCCCAGGTCCACGGTCTCCGTCGCGGATAGGATTTCCACTCTGTGCGTGACCGAATTTTGAGAAAGGTACGTGCCTTTGGGTAATTGAGCTTGCAAAGTGGAAAGATTGTATTGTCCTGGTGTGACGACGATGTGTTCGCTTCCTACGCTAATTTTGTTGTTGTGCTGGGTGACGTTAGGTATGAGGTACATGCTGTAGAATGCACGCAGAGCCACGGATTTAGGATAGACGATGTCGTCGTGCAGCGTGAGTTTCAAGATTGAAGATTCGCTCGTGAGATGGAACACGCCCATCCTAGTGATGCTGTTTGAGGTTCCACAATGCTTTCTGAAAATCTTCGATCGTAGGGTTATTTATTTTAGAGAGAAACGCGAGCACGGAAAGGCAGAGATGACCGCAGTTCACGTCTCCGAAATCTTGAATGCGTTCGTCGTTGTAGTATATGGAGGTTTTGTTCGTTTTCAGATAATGAATTAAATTTGTAGGTGGAACACCTCCGAAAGAATCGAAAACGAATGCTTTATCATCATTTTTGTGGTAACATATCCAATGCGTGCCTGGATTTTCTTGACCGTCCAAGTTGACTACTCCGCATTCTCTTCTTTTAACGCTTGAAGGTAACGAGTCGGACATGAAAACTCCTCTGAAGTGTTTGATTCGTAACGGTCCGATCAGAGATTCAATGTCTCGGTTGGTGAGTGCTTCTGTTTCTTTTTTTTAAACTTTCTCATCACGCCCTTTCCTCCTTTCTTCTCCATGGCCAGGTTGTGACGTTTCTGTTCTTCCAATTCCGCCTTGTTTTTCTTCGAGTCGATGACGGTTTTCGCGATGGCGGCACTTCCGCCAGCCAAACTTCCAACGGCCCCCAATGCTGCCAGGATGGCCGGGATGCTGAATATGAAACCTCCGATCTTTTGCTGTTTCCGCGAACGCTGCAATCTTTTCAATTGAGGTGTGCTGAGCAGCAATTTCATTCCATGTCCTTTCGACAAGCAAGAACGTTTCTTCTCGCGTTGTTTCTTGGTGAGTAACCCATCGAGGGCACCTAGATTTTTAAGATTGGAGTATGGTATCTGGTACACGACACCCTTGGGCTTCATGTTGATGCTCTATGTGTTATTTTCACGGTATGTTATTTATATATATATTCTGAGATTTTTTTTGTGTAGTTTTTTACGGTATGTTATTTATATATTTTCAAGGCCTCGCAGTCGTTACACAAATTCTATTACGTGTTTCGTTTTCTTGCCAAGAAGTTCCTTTGTCCCCTTGTACACGATTCGAGTTTTGTTCTCGATTAAAATAGATAGCTTCTCGTCGGATAACATGTTAGCGTATCGATCTGGTAAAAATAGACTGTATTGTGCGTTGAGCAACAGGCGTACCTTGGGACCATACTGGGTAGAAACGATTGAACCGGAAGTTATCGTGTAAGGTTTGTCGACTTCCAATTCCTGAATTTTTACATACTCGACTGACAAATTTAGCATTTGTTTTAATGCTTGGAGATCGCTTATTTTTTCAGTTGTCATATCAAGAAAAATTTCAAAGTGTTAGAGAGAAATTTAATTGCTTTTTTTTCACGATGTGTGTTATTTATATATACCAAAAATTATTTTTTTACGATGTGTGTTATTTATATATCAAGTTTTTTTTTTTACTGCATGTTATTTATATACCCCACCCCAATTTTTGTTTTGTGTTCATGGCGATGGTGGTACCTAGTGCGGCGACCCGTTCACCCAGCGATGCGTCTCTGCTCACGAATCTTTCGAAAGCTGCGTGCTCTAACTTTCTGTCTGCTTCGTGACGTGCGTCCAGATCCGTCTGCGTGGTGTTGTAGGCGATGTCGTGATCTTTGCATGCCGCGTCCAACGGATTCACACCCTTGTCTCCTCTCTCCAATCTTTTCTCGAGTTTGGTACCCGGTCCGCAGTACTGGTAGCCAGGTAAATGCATCTCGAAAGGTAACTTGTTGATGATGTCGTTCACGAGTCCCTTTCCTTCGGCCACGTTCCAAAATTTCGGAGGCAGCGTGTTGATGATTTTGATCAGGTAACCTATGCCCTTGTCGTCGTTCACGATGAAGTTGGAAAGTTTCGTGCTGATCATGTCCACGATGCCAACCTTCTCGTTGTAGAAATTACGGTTACCTGCATTCTCTTCGCCGGCTATCACCAACAATCGATCCACGAGTTTCCTAACGTCGTCCACCCAAACAAATTCTTTGGGTAACGTGTTGTAGCGTTTGACGCCGCTGCCTGTTTTGACCTGGTTCCAAATCGGTTTGATGAGATTCCTGTACTTCTCGCCGCTGCTCGATTTCACCCTATTCTGCGAGGCGTCGTTGTTCTGGTACAAGGCATCCGTCATGATCAGAATTTCCTTGTAACTTTGGTAATCTTCGTCGGTGTAATCTTTCGGCTGCTTTTTGGCGACGAGTTCCCACAGTCCCACCGTACCCGGATACCTGTTCCAACTATCCTTGTCGCCTAAATTGACTTTAATGTCGTTGCCTTCGAAGGTCACCTTCGATTTCCCAATCTTCCACACCACACCACCACCCTCGCTGGTTTCCATGCTGGGATACAATCCGAACACTTCATCCTTGTCGAATTTCCCCGTGCTCAGGTAGTCTCGTGCCAAAGGTCCCAACTCGATTTTATCCGAAGACGAGGACGTGCTACCAATAGCTCGACGTCGTGCCGGTGCACCCTTCAGTTCGAACGGCGTCGAAGGAATGCTCGAAATGGGTGTGGGTACAGCGTAACTTTTAGCTGCGAGCGGTACGAGTTCATTAATCAAATTTTTATTTTGTTCCGTGACACTTTTAATTTCTTTACCTAGACTGCTGATGGCATCGATCACGGGTTGATCCTGACGTTTCTTCTCTTCGTAGAATCCGCGATTCTCGGATTTCCAACCTTTGAAGCGTTTCGCGAGGTAATCGCGAAGCTTGAGATTTTCGTCTTCGATTTTTCGTTTCGTCATGACGTTATTTATACACGTCGTTTCTCACAACGTTGCAACGTTTAGAAAGTCGTTGATTTTGTTTCTGTATTTTCCATCGTTGGGTTTCCTCGTCATGTCGATCGTCGCGAATCCGAAATCGTCACCGTTCCAGCAAGTAGAGCAGCAGCGTTCCGAAAATTGATTGTAGTTCATGTCTCCGCCTACGTAGTCATCGTACGCGTGCTTGAGGTTGGTGTGATCTTGACGAAACAAACATATGAAATTAGCGTTGTCGCGTACTAACTGTTTTGGAATTTTGGAAAACGTTTGAGCTAGGTAGAAGCAATCCATTCCTTTGTGACGACCTTGCGTGAAAAAGTTGCGAATTTCATTTTGATTTTCCAGGATGGCGTCGTCGAACACAACAACTGAATTTTCACGACAATCGTCGAGTGGTTTTATTTCCGAGGCAAACGTTGCAATGTCCAGACCATCGTACAGTTTCATCAGTTGCTGGTATTTGGATTGCTCCAAACTTTTCGAGAACACGTACAGGTGCCTGTTCTTCCAATCTAACCAATTCGGTGCGAGGAGAAAATTGTCCACGAGCAGTGTCGTTTTCCCACACCCCGATGGACCTACGATCAGACAGCGGATGCTGTCGGGAAGCAACTCGCCGTTTTTTTTCTTTCTCGTTTGACTTTCCGGATCCGGTAGACGCTTCACCACGTTCCACGTACTTACAAGATCACTTCGTCCGCGTCGATCCAACTCTTTTCCGGAAGTCCCAGCCATTTGACCAAAAGTTTGTCACCTTTCCTACGCAATACTTTCTCGATGAGGTACGTGTCGGGGTGTTTTGTTTTAGAGAGTTCCTCTTCGTAAAATCTTCCTTTCAAAATCTCGTCGCTACTATCTTTTATTATATACGTGTGTCGGTTTCCAGGTAGAACTCGAACCACCGTAAAGAGTTCCGTGCTCCAATTTTTTGTGAATCCCTTCTCGAAGGTGCGTTTGAATTTGCTGATCCTCACCCGGTCTCCAATTTTGTATTTAGCTTTTTTTGTCGTGGGTGTGTACTTTGGACAGTAAACTGTAGAAATTAAACGCTGCTCGTCGGACTTGGTAACGTCGGCTGGCTTCATGCCTATCGTTCTGTGTACCGTATCATTATAGGTGTCGACGAGTTCCGGCAGGATGTCGACCCATTTGTAATTTCCCCGAAGCGTGAATCGTTTCCACATGTGTGTTTTCAAGGTTCGATTGAATCTTTCCACGATGCTGGCTTTGATGTGACTGAAGGTCGAATAATGTCGAATGCCATGTTTTTGAATAAACTTTTGGAATACGGCGTTGTAAAATTCTTTACCATTGTCCGTTTGCAGAAACCGTGGTCGTCTGCCACCGCTTTTGCGAAAAATTAATTTGAATGCTTCCGTGACGCACGTTCCCGTTTTCGCCTTCAAAGGTAGAGCCCATGCGAATTTCGAAAACGTGTCTATGACGGTGAGGAGGTACTTGTTGCCCTTGTTCAATTTATGTACGTTTTTCAAATTGCCGCTACTCATCTCCACGAGGTCACTTTGCCAGAGGTCGTCGATGCCCTTGGTTACCACAGCCAAACGTTCGTAGTTGCGGCGTGCAGGTTTATGCAATTCTTCGACGATGGCTTGCCTAGACATTTTTTGTTTAGAGATTACGTTTCAAGAGAAGCACAAGCGTGATAGGATTCAAAGAAGGTGGCACTTCGCTCGTGTTTTGAATGATCAGCTTATCGCCGGCACTCACGTCGAAAACGGTGAGATCTTCGTCTTCGTGTATTTCATATATGTTGCGCGTTTCGTTCCAACGTGCCAGAGGAATGTTTCCTGCTTTCTGGACACCACGATTCGATATCAAAGTCATGGTGGGAACGCTAGCTTTTCTGCCGTGAGACCAGTACGAAAATTCGTTTATCTGAATCGTGCCATCGAGGAGAAACTTGTAGTACGGATGATAAGGATGCAACATGTACAGTTTGTTACCTTCGACGAACGTGGAGATTCTTTGTTGATTGGGTACGCTGTTGATTTCGATGGCTTGCAGAGAATGCAGTTTAGCGAATTTAGTGTCGACGCTAACGAGGTTACTGTGAACTTGTCCGAGTTTATTTTCGATGGGCAGCAAATGCTCGACTATGGTATCCGTTACGGCAGAAAACGACGGTTTGATTTTCACTTCCACGTTCAACTGCTTGTAGTTTTCGTTGAGTTCTTGCAACTTGGCACCGAAAGAGGCCTGCGTCGATTCCTGCGTGGATTCCAGCACTCCAACTTGATCTCTGATGTTGACGACGATGCTCTGAAGGTTCTCGACTTGATTCAATTTCGAGCTCTTCTCGGTAAGATCGTTCACGATGCTTCGCATCTCTGTAAACTGCGTGTGAAGGTCAGCGACGCTCTGCGAAGTGGGCAGCGTCGACACCAGCGAACTAATTTCGTCTCGAATCTGTTCCACGTTCGCCGTTTCCGTTTCTAGTCGTTTCAGCATTCGAGATATGTTTCTTTTCAAAACGTGCAATTCTTTGGAGGTGGGGAGATTGGCCACTTTACTCTCGAGATCGCTCAATGAACTTTTAATGTCGCCCGAATCGGATAGTGCCGTCACCGCCGTTTTCAATTTTTCCAAATCTTCGCTCGAAGGCACGCTCGTCCGTAACGATTCCAAGTCACCCTGTATGTTGTCGAGTACGTGATGAAAATGAGCGAGATTCGTTTCGACGTTCAAATTTTCTAAATATTCGATCTTCTGCTGAACCGTGCTCAACGTGTCTTGAATGCTCGTCAACGCTCTCGCTTCAGCGTGAATATTTTTAATTTCTTCGTTGATCAATTCCAAGGACGCCTGAAGCGTAGCGATGGTGGTTTGAATGTGTTCAAAATCTCGATAGGCCTCCAATTGAATTTTTATGTTCGCGACGCTTTTACCAATGACCTGCAGTTCGTCCGACGATGGTAGGTTCGTCATGGTATCTTCCAAAGTCTGCAACTTGGATTTAATTTCTTCCAACGTACTGGTGAATTCTTCTTGTAATTTGGAAACAACGACATGCAAGCGTTCTACATCAATATCGTTCACGACGGTTTGAAGTTCAGAGAAATTCTTTTCTATTGCGGAAGTTCGTTCTTCGATTTCGAGTTTCAATTTTTCCAAATCTTCATTTTTCGATTGAAATTGCTGTAATTTGGCCAAATCATTTTGAAGCGAATCCACGCTCAACTGTATATTTTGAACGTTGTCGTAAGAAGGTACGTCGACATAATTTTTTATGAGCGTTTTCAGTTCGGAATCGATTTTCAGAATGGGGTCGAGACATTGCGTTTGGAGCGTAGCGATTTCCGACTCTAAACTTTTGTTTAAGGTCTCCTGCAAAGCGATCAAATCGGCCCTCAACTTCTTAACTCGAATGTCCAACATGAGAATCTCTTCTGCGTGGTCTACACGCTTGGTGTTGCCGAAAATGTCGTTAGGCATTTTTGGTTAACGGTTATTTATAATAGGATAGACGATTCGTAATTCTACGAAGAGAGGAATAAGTTTGTCGTAATCTCCGAGGAGTTCCACGTACAGGTAATCTCCTGCGGAAACATCGTACGTAATGTTAGAAAGCATCTTGTCGTGCTTAATTCGAAAAATGTTCTTGCCGGTAGAAATTTTGATTTCGCCTGCGTTTTCCGGATTCACGGTGATTTGAAGTTTCCCGTCGATCGGAATTTCGTAGAAATCTAAATTGTTATTAAAAACATAAAACATCTTGCCCACATCGTCATTCAGTTTCGTCCAAATGCTGTTGAGGTGAATGATCAACAGACCGTTGAGTTTAGGTAACACGGAAGGTAAGACTTCATGATCTGGTATGGTTTCCATAATGATCTGTTTTTTGAAACCGAACAAATTCATAGGCATGCTGGTTATTTATTCTCACAACGTTGCAACGTTTAGAAAGTCGTTGATTTTGTTTCTGTATTTTCCGTCGTTGGGTTTCCTCGTCACGTCGATCGTCGCGAATCCGAAATCGTCACTGTTCCAGCAAGAAGAGCAACGTTTTGAAAATTGATTGATCAACAGGCCGTTGAGTTTAGATAACATGGAAGGTAGAAATTCATGATCTGCCTTGCGGTGTACAGTCTCCATTGTTTGCTTTCGGAAACCAAAGAGATTCATTGTCCTTGATAGTTCTTTATTGTGTATGTGATAATTTGAGACAGTCAAAGTTTTTTTTATTTTAGTTATAGTTATTTAAGTTCATTTTTTTTCAATTGCATTGCCTACAATTTTTACTATTTTCTAAACGATAGTGTCCCCAAGGCAACGTGTGGATTCCACAAGACAAAATACATCTTTTATCGTCGTGCGGATCTAATGCTACCTTCCTAACTTCGTTTGTTGTGATGATATGGTTGACGCTCTGGATTCTTTGTTCTTCTCTTAGAACCGACGACCTGGTCTTGAGGCAATCGATGTAATCGTGGAAGGTGAGTTTGTTCTCCACCGTATTTTTGCCCACACCTTTTGCTTTCTTCGTGACACTACTCTCTGTTTTTATGGCATACATCTTCGAACGCAAACCTGCGAACTCGACAATAATATCACCGTTACATTCATCTTTCAGTTTACCTAGGACTTTTTTGTTGAGGGATGGAATTCCAAATCTGTTGGGTTGAGGGTATGCAGAAGTATCGAAATACTCAAGCATGGAAGGATTTTTTATGTCTTCGTATAGGTTAGGTGTTTGTATGCTGTAAATGAAGCTGTCGGTGTCCGTGTACAAAAGTGATATTTTATCATTGTAGAAGGGTTTCATCACGTCATAATGAAATTCGAACATGTAAAGTTTCGACAAGTCGAGAACCGTTGCGCCAACGTAAATTGGTTTTCTGAATTTCATCAATTTTATATGTAGATTGAAAAGTGCCAAATTCTCGTTGTAAATTTTTCTCGACTTGAATCTAGGATCGGCTATCCACTTCCGACATTTATTCTTATCGGAAATTAATTTCACGTCTACGTGCTTTCTAACATTCTCCATGGTCTTTCCGTACACCGCATTGTTCATTAATTTAAAGAAGTCCTTGTCTAAATCGGAAGTGGCAGCTGTTCTATGTTGTGTGTTAATTTCTATGTAAGGTCTTAACCACGTGGAATGTTTAAACTTTAGTATTCGTCTAACATTCACTATCTGAACACCCTTCGCAATCAAAAACCGGAGATTCTTGTAGTGGACAACGTATCTCTGTTTAGGGTTCAATGTTAACAAAAGCTTGTCTTGAACCGAGTCGGGTGGACATTTGATTTCGGGGGTCGGAGGCAAATCCGAAAACGTGTCGTGCAGGTGGTCGGAGAATTGGAGATCTACCTCTGCGAAGAAACCACACTCGCTATCGTCGAAATGAATAATATCTATCGAAGTGGGATCTAACCATTCGAATCCCCCGTAAGGAAGTTTCTGAACCATGGCATGTCCGTAGAGATTATTAACGTCGGCGTAGAAGATGTAATTCGATGCTCGATTTGAATCGTAATCTTCTTTCATGTGTACGTTATTAGCTTTTGCATGTCTCTGTACGCATTGCACCATTCCACCTCGTATCCCTCTTTCGATGAATAGCAACATGTCAACGTCCGATATCAGTTCCAGCTTGACCTTTGTCTGGAATAACATTGCCGACCACGCTAATCCCGGTAGACTGTAGAAATACGCTGGATCTAATTTGTAAATATTCGTTGCCGTTTTCCTGAACGCTTGAAAAACATCCGCGAGTATCGTCACGTCTAATTTTAAGTATGCGTCGTGGTAGTCTCCGAGTGTCCTACATTCTAATTTCTCCCACATGAGTTGCGCGTGTTGGTATTCTTCGTCCGTGATTCCTTTCTCTCTGAGTCTGCTGTAAAATTCTCTTGGAAGTGGAAGAGCGTCGTCGTTAAATTTAGAACCATCACTAACATATTCGTAAGGATAAACCCCTTTACGTCTAACGAGTTCTATGTCTACGTTGGGAAAACTAGCTCTAGTTATTTTAAATTGATCGTCGGTGAGTTTGTTCGCTAAAGCATCCAGACTTGCAGAGAGAAATCTATACGAATCCAGGAAGCGCATCTCGATTGTATTTTTCGTTCCCGGAATCGACACTTGCTTGCTGAGACTAATGTAACGTTCTTCATTCTCGGCCAAGACACCTATACGTTTCGGATCGTAGCCAAGATGTCTCACCAGGTGGTGAAAATCATATCCGCTTCCGTTGTGAAAGAATATGGGGATGAATTTAGGTTTCTGGATTTTAAGATTGCACGTGTTGCAAATTCCACCTATGTAGTTTCCGCTGAAATGATCGTGGTGGAATATTTTTTTGTTCTCATCAGTGAAACTTTGATCACATACCGGACACACCTCAGTGGAATTGTAATTTTGAAGTTCATTTTCAGTTAAAGGTGCCATCGGTTTTGATGTAAGCAGTACGCTACCAATTACCTCAACCTCCTCCACCATTTTTTCCAGGAAGTGTTCGATTACATTTGGCCCGCGATATATATATGCTTCATTTATTTTATCACGTCGCACAACAACATAGCCGAAACTATTAGGTTGATGAAGCTGGTACGGCGTTGTGGAGGAAATTTCGGGATCCGGTTCGCAGTAGGAGAGTGGTTTGAGGAACGCCTCGAAATCTGCGACGATGATTGCGGGATGTTCCAACAATGCCTTGTGCATTTTGAATTCTTCGACTTCGTTCGTTTCGGGCATCAACATTCTAGCCGGTCTGTTGTCGCCGCAGTAAATTTTATGTTCGGCAAGTTTCTCGATAGTAATTTGACGTCCGGTGTATTTTCGATAATCGAGTTGTTTTTGATCGTCGAACGTGGTTAGGCATCTCGGGCAAACTTCGATGTTGTTTGCATGCTTGGTTGATTGACTTCTGACCAAACGTGATAGTGAGCGAATTAGCGTATAGTGATGAACATCCTCGTTGGAAATTAGAAGGAGATTTATTACACAGGCATCGTCATCGTCGATATCGCTTATCCTGACAGGGTGCACGAGATATTTATCTGACGTGAAGGAATACACATTAATAGCGATGCGTTTTCCTGTACGATTTTCGAACTTTGTTATATCCGACAATGTCACCGGGTATTCAATGTCAGACATTACACTTTGAAAGTCGGTCTCGTATTGTTTGTAATGTCCAACCCACTGTGGGTTATTTTTGCAATGAACAGGATGCAGTGCAGCCAACACACACCAGAGAAAACACTTGTTATCGCTGTTCTGTATATTTAGCACAGCCCTCTTGTGTTGAATGTTCGGTGGAAGAGGAACGTAGCTGGAAGCTCGAAGAGGCGAGAATCGGTTCACGTAAACAGTTAACGTGTGAGGACTTCCACATAGAGACCATCCCGACCCTTTAGCCTCGAAATCGTCATGTTTCTTAACCAGCTCGTTGGAAACTTTATAATAGAAGTTGTCCAAATTTTCGACGTCCGCCAAATAAAGAGTCTGGTTTTTTGTACGATGATAAAAAATACTCGTTGTGCCATCAACTTTCTTGTATTCAGAAAACAGAACAACGTATACTTTTATAGAGTTGTTTTCAAGTTTATCTTTTAAGATATTTAGTACAGATGTTTTCGTTTCATCCAAGAAACTAAGGATGTCACGACCTGGTTCTGACTTAATTGAAAAATCCTGGAGTTGGTCGTTAAATGCAGATCTAATTGGTTTGCGTTCATTAGATAATTTAATTTGCTTGGAAGTGGAAGCTTCCGTTTCTGAATTATCAATTTTCCTTTTCGATGTTCCTTGTTCGGTCGATGGTTTGCAAATTTTGAGATGTTTACTTAAATTTGTAATGCTGATTATTTTTCCGCATCGAGCACAGGGCTTAGAAGGTAACGAACGATTAATTCTCGAACCTGTTTCGCTACATCTTGCCCTGTGTACCGATAAATTGTTCCTTGAGATTAGTTTCCCACAAGTAACACATTCAGTTTTATCATTTTTACGATTGAAACTGGTGGTGGATGCCATTGTTTTCTCCAAAATCACAGAAATCAAAAAGTCTCGTATATAGCGACACAATTTTCAGGTATGTTATTTTATATAAAATTTCTTGGAGTGATTACAAAACTCAAAAATTCAATCTACTGTAAATAGAATTTCAGGTATGTTATTTATATAGAATTTCTTGTGTGCGAATACAAAAACTCAAGAATTCAATCTACTGTAAATACAATTTTCAGGTATGTTATTTTATATAGAATTTCTTGGGGTAATTACAAAACTTAAAAAATAAATCTACTGTGAATATAATTTTCAGGTATGTTATTTTATATATAATTTTCACGGGGCGTACAATATTGTCAACGGTATAATATTTGAGCGCGGCGCTTGTCGCCTAAACACTACAGCTCACAGGTCGGGAAAATCTGACATGAAAGCAGATAATGCGCTTATGCCTTATTTATATATAATTTTCTCGGGGCGTTCAACATTGTCAACGGTATCATATTAGAGCACGTCGCTTGTCGCCTAAACACTACAGCTCCTAGGTCGGGAAAATCTGACATGAAAGCAGATAATACGTTTATGCCTTATTTATATATAATTTTCACGGGGCGTTCAATATTGTCAACGGTATCATATTAGAGCGAGCCGCTTGTCGCCTAAACACTACAGCTCACAGGTCGGGAAAATCTGACATGAAAGCAGATAATGCGTTTATGCCTTATTTATATATAATTTTCTCGGGGCGTTCAACATTGTCAACGGTATCATATTAGAGCGCGGCGCTTGTCGCCTAAACACTACAGCTCACAGGTCGGGAAAATCTGACATGAAAGCAGATAATGCGCTTATGCCTTATTTATATATAATTTTCACGGGGCGTTCAATATTGTCAACGGTATCATATTTGAGCGAGCCGCTTGTCGCCTAAACACTACAGCTCACAGGTCGGGAAAATCTGACATGAAAGCAGATAATGCGTTTATGCCTTATTTATATATAATTTTCTCGGGGCGTTCAACATTGTCAACGGTATCATATTAGAGCACGTCGCTTGTCGCCTAAACACTACAGCTCCTAGGTCGGGAAAATCTGACATGAAAGCAGATAATGCGCTTATGCCTTATTTATATATAATTTTCTCGGGGCGTTCAACATTGTTAAGAGCGTTAGTTTTTGTAGAGCTCTCTTTTTCCATCTTTCCTCTATACAGTGAAGACACAATTAGCTAACCTAGCATACAACATACCTTCCTAATTAATATGGATATTGTCACACACTCCTCTTATTTTATACTGTTGTAAATAGAAAAGATTATGTACGGTAAATGTTTTGTACATTATAGGAAAAAAATGCAAAATATCCTCCAATTTTAATTCGAATCGAGTCGAATTTTTACATATTTCCACGCCGCCACATATTGCCCTATTTGCTTCTTTTACTTGCCTTGCTTAATTAACTCTCGCTAATTAGCATTTTTTGGAAGAAGTCAACTAGAACAACATATGGCGGTATGAGAAATATGCAAATCAAAGAACATTTTAGCAATATATGGGCCCTAGCAATTAGCTTTCTCGACTAAGAGTACTCTTTCAAACGTCTTCTGCTGATCGTATTACTAAACGAGGACGTTTAAAATTTTTGGGTGTTGAAAAAGTTTGACCCTACTTTTTTATTTCTATTGTTTGCTAATAGATGGCGCTAATAGTACCCCCTCCCCTCCCCTCTCCCCTCTTCTCCTCTGCTGTATGGCAAATAGCACAAACATAGAAATCAAGATTTTTGAGAGCAAAACATAAAATTTGCATGCATCTGATGTCGAACCAGGAACTTTTATCTTTCGGGGAGTCAACATTATTTTTTTACTCAGTCGTCATATAACATGAACGCACGCAAAGATTCACATGTGCTTTTATTATTTTGTGTTCGGTAAGTACAAGTATATTCTTACATAAATTATTGTTTAATTTAATAAATTGTAAAACTCGGAGCCTGCTAAACTAACACTCCTTCTGTATTTCATTAAACTATTGAAAGCGAATGTTGCGTGCACGCGGAAATAGCACAGAAAAAATACCGGATGGACGCAATTTAAAATCACTGGGGCAAGGTCAGTATTACGAGAGCGTAAAAAACACGTGCTTCCATTCAACTTCGAAAAATAAGAATGAATGTGTGCATACAGAACACATATGCTTTCTTTTCACAGTTGTAAAATCATATAAATTGTGCATGAAGTAAGTTACGAGAAGGCTCTCTCAATTAGGTACAAGTATTGTACAATTAGGTACAAATTGTTGTACAATTAGCTCCTTGCTTTAGGCTAGGTTAGGTTAGGGTGGGTTAGGTTAGGTTAGGTTAGGTTAGGTTAGAGTAGGTTAGGTTAGGTTAGGTTAGGTTAGGTTTGAGTAGGTTAGGTTAGGTTAGGTTTGAGTAGGTTAGGTTAGGTTAGGTTAAAATAGGTTAGGTTAGGTTAGGTTAGGTTAGGTTAGAGTAGGTTAGGTTAGGTTAGGTTAGGTTAGGTTAGGTTAGGTTAGGTTAGGTTAGGTTAGAGTAGGTTAGGTTAGAGTAGGTTAGGTTAGGTTAGGTTAGGTTAGGTTTGAGTAGGTTAGGTTAGGTTAGGTTAGGTTTGAGTAGGTTAGGTTAGGTTAGGTTAGGTTTGAGTAGGTTAGGTTAGGTTAGGTTAGAGTAGGTTAGGTTAGGTTAGGTTAGGTTAGGTTAGGTTTGAGTAGGTTAGGTTAGGTTAGGTTAAAGTAGGTTAGGTTAGGTTAGGTTTGAGTAGGTTAGGTTAGGTTAGGTTAGAGTAGGTTAGGTTAGGTTAGGTTAGAGTAGGTTAGGTTAGGTTAGGTTAGGTTAGGTTAGGTTAGCCAGTGAAAGATCATATAGTAGAATTTTTGTAGAGTGGGTGTTTGCGAGTTCCACGCCGCCTTGCCCGAGGATACCCTATGCAGTGTCATCCTGATTGCAGAGAAGTCCTTCGCCTACGACGTGAAGAACGAGAGGGTCACGGAGCAGTTTTAAATTCATAAAAAATTGCCACATACTAGAAATCAACATCCAACACATTTTAGGTTATATAAAATTTGTGAAAACCTTATAATACTGAAATATTAAAACAAACGGAGTCCCCCTTGTAGGTTAGTTCGGTGCGTAAATAAAAAAAATGATAGGTTAAGTTATATCACTTAGGATCGTAAGAAAATTAAAAAAAATCGTAAAAAAAAAGATAGGTTAAGTTATATCACGTAACATCGTGATATACCTACCAAGTACGAGTGGGGGAAAAATGAGTATAGTGAAAATTTGTACTAAAACATCGCTAAACGCTATAACATCCACAAAAAATTGTCAAAATATGTCAAAAACTTATATTCGATTGATGAAAAAAATACCTACAAAATATGATCCTCAAATAATAACGTTCAAACAGTACCTAAATAAAAAAAATGATAGGTTAAGTTATATCACTTAGGATCGTAAAAAAATTAAATAATCGTAAAAAAAGGATAGGTTAAGTTGTATCACGTAACATCATGATATACCTACCAAGTACGAGTGGGGGAAAAATGAGTATAGTGAAAATTTGTACTAAAACATCGCTAAACGCTAAAACATCGACAAAAAATTGTCAAAGTATGTCAAAAAGCGATATTCAATTGGTAAAAAAAGACCATACCTACTAAGTACTATTTTGAAACAACTAACTTACACTACTTCTGTGCACCAAACCAAAACTAAGAAAGAAATTGTCACAGTGTAAGAAAATTTCATGTTCAACCACATACGAAACAAAAGGAAATAATATATTGCAGGTTGGAGTTCAGATCTGTAGCATCTAACCAGCACAATTATGAATCGCAACATATCGTATCAGATCCATTTTTATTATACATGTATGATAATATAAGAGAAGTAGAGGAAAGAGAAAACCAAGCGAAACACGGACGCCTTCTCCAGAATTTCAAATCTCGTTACATAAGGTTCTGGGTTGGAGTCCCGAACAGGCATGACTTTCTTGTTCTTGCCCTTTTATCTGCTTCATTTCATCATAATTCATCGTTATGGTTCACCTGCAGGGGAAGAATAATGACAATAATTGCCAATACAAAGCCAATGACAAACAGAGCAACTCGATTACGGAGGTGCCAAGAAGAAACAAGACTTGACAGTGTCTCCGTCTCTCGGTTTATCGAATTGAAAATTGCTCTCCCGTTCTCGGTCTCGATTAGTTAAATAAAGAATCGAAAATGTATATGTGAATGAATATACATGTATTTTATATATTCCGGTTTTGTAGGAAATTTCGTGAGAGATGAAATAAGTACTCTTCCATCGTATTTATTTTTATAATTTTTATTCCCTGTTCGATGATCGCGACGATAAGGACGAGTGACCATTACATGAAATTGATGACGAAATAGTCAAACACCCCCGACAAGGACGGTACTCAAACCCGGGAACTTTGGCGACGATATCGAATGTCAATCACTTAATGAGCTTGACCACCGGGCCTGCTTAATGTTGTTTCTGTCAGGTAATTCGTACTAACTGTCAATATCCCAATCCCACATTCACTATCATTTGCTTCATAATTTATCTTATTGTTGTGATTAACCTGAATTCAAAGAATTAGTTGAAAGGCAAAAATGCAAGATTGAATGTCTCTGATGTTACTTCGTGCAGAATAATATGACGTGGTATTATGATATGAATTTATTAATCATATAATATGCCTATTCATTCCATTGATTGATCCCAATTGAGGACACAAAATATGGTATAATGTCCACTCCATGGAGGAGTGGTTAGCACAGCGCGCTACGATGCCATGGGTCCCTGGTCAGAATCTCGACTTGGGCGTGGGTGTCCTTGGTAAGTGTCCCTTCATCAATTTCATGATAGCATCACTCATCTTCATCGTCGCTATTTGCCAAAAGTGAAAGAATAGCAAATCTAAATAACAAACATCCAATCAAATCGAACATCTCCACCGATTTAATTCTATACGGTGCCAATTTCCCACTTTATTACTGCATCTTAAGTCATTTTACAGCATCTCAATTGTTTTCCGATTCGAAAACATTTGGAATGTTGTTTTGTGCAGTTGATTGTGCATTGTTTCGTTGTTTGGATTGTTTAATTAACGTCGCATTAATTAGTTTTAGACCAATCGTGACAGGGGGAAGCAAGAGCACAAAGGAAGCGAAAAAGACAAGGAAGAGACCACGGCTTTCTTTACAGATAGCATCCCGTGAATACAACTCAAGTGACTGCAGAATATTATGAATAAAATTTATTTCGCTTTTTCCTTTTATTTCTGTTTCAGTTATTTTACTTCGCTTTTCTTCTACCACTCGCGTTAATCGTGTCGGCGAGGAAGAATTATAAACTCGTGAAATGGACGATGGTACAAAAAAATATATGCCTCTCCCATGGTTCGAAACTGTCAGTACAAAATATTGTCTTATTTTTAAAATTTACGGGCAAATATGATTTGTCACGTAGCAATTTTCGCTTATCTCTTTCTCAAGGGGTTCCATTGCCTCTCTGATGTCGTAGTGGTAACGACTTCGCCATGTAATGAAGGCTTCCGAATTCAGTACCAAATAGAGAGGCATTTGGTTCGGATTCCATTTTAATCTGTAGGTCCAGTGCATGAACTGGACTTAAACAATTAACGTGTGGCATGTGGTCTGTGATGAGAACCATCATTTCAGCGAACCTTCTTGACAATGACTCTAATATCACTCGAAAGAATAGTATTTCCTTACGAGTAGCTCTTGTCAAGAAACCAGTTCCTGAAATTTTCTTCTGGAGGCCTCGTAGCACCCAGCTGTTTGTTGTTGCTGGGGCACGAGTCATGTGACTCATGTTATCAAAGCTCAATCCTTCCCGAGAACTCAGAATCACCAGGCAAACTTAAGCGGATATTTTGTTATTTGGGTTGCATAAACAACAGGCTTTAAGACGTTACGAAATTCTACGTCCCGTGGCTCAGGTAATTTTTTCTCTGACTGTACTACCATAGGCGTAGCTACGGGGTGTGCCTAGGCACACCCTAATGGGCTGCTTTATCAAAGAGAATTAAAGACAGATATTTCAATAAGAGATAAAATAAGCGGCAGTTTATAAGAAGTTGAAAATGTCATTACTTGGTACAAACGTGTGCATTATCGCTGATGAAACGAGTGTCTATAGATTTTCAATTTTTTGATGTCATTGGAGAAAGAAGATATTTATTGCATTACAGCGGTTTTCTTCTATACCTGTCACAAGCTGCACGTATGAGAGAGCTTTCTCCAAGCTTACCCAAGTTAAAACTAAATTAAGAGCAACTCAGAAGCAGGATAGATTGGAAGCCCTGCTCTTGCTATTTGTGGAACAGGAAAAAGCTTAGTCTATTGATATAAATAGGTGGCCGCGGTGGCTCAGTCGGTAACGCGTCTGACTACCATGCTCAAGGTCCCGGGTTCGATCCCCGGCCGGTTCAAATCCGGGAACTTTTCTAACGGTGGAAGCGGCCCCGGCGCCTACCCAGCGTCGAATAACATGGGTACCTGGGGGAAACCCTGGGGGGTAAAGGCGGTCAGGGGCGTGATGCTGATCACATCACCCCCACTCACGACCGGATCAAGAAAGTGTGGGGCGTTACCCCCACACCCCCTATACGCCTTCATGGCGTGGTGCTATGCACAGGGGAACACTTTACCTTTACCTTTTTACCTATTGATATAAATGAAGTTATTGATGAGTTTAAGAACATTGTACCTTTTGACAGACGTCTCTTTTTATAGATGATGTGTATTTTGATGTATTTGTTTGTAACATTTATGAACAGTTTGTGTGTGTGTGTAATTTCTATGCAATTTAATTTTTTTCTACTACATATATTCAGAAATTTTCAACAGTGTCATTTAGTGAATTTATATTCCTTTACAAACATCAGTGCAGTTAAAGAGCCAAGTGATTGTGTTGCAAAATATGCTATTAAAAAGGTACAATACCTCATGTTTTTTCATTGTGCACACCCAAATATAAAGTTCTAGCTACGCCCATGTGTACTACACATATGTATTCTTCCGATCGAGAAAATGCATTGTAGTTTTTGAATACTCATTATTGCAAAGGCACGAAATATGCCTAATATGCACAATGATTGTAATCATACGCATAGCAATAAGACTTATCTGACCACAGACAAAAAACCATGCCATTTACGTTCATTTACCCGTCAACAAGCCTGTGTAGCGGAAATCGAAGAAATCGTAAGTTGCCGGTCACTTTCATGGAAAGTGCCCGCTTTTGTTCTTCCATTTTTTCTTTCACTTGTCACCTGTAAGCAACCTGTATTTTATGTACGTATTCTTCTGGATCTAATCTTTACAAGGTGTAAGATACATATTACCATTTTCGTTGAAAAACCCTGTCAGTAAGAACAAAAGGTATCCCTTGCGGTCCGTTTTCAACACTAACTGCATGGGGAAAGTACGGACACCGCGTTGTATATTGCCAGGTATACTGTTGCTATGGTAACAGCGCCGGAAACTCCAAAGATTTCACACCAAAAACCTGGTAATAGGCCAATATAGTTAGATACTCTGCGTTGACGTAAAGAATCCATATTGCCTGAAGTCAAAGGAGTAAATAGCGACATGCAAAAAGCAAGAAGCGACGCCTGCCACTTGGAAATGAACCCTCAGTAATAAATATAACCTTCAGAACCGAAGCTACATGACGAGCGGGACGTGTCGCTTGTCGCTTTCGTGTCGCTCGGACTTGACTTTTCTAATGTCGCCTCTGTCAGTTGGTAGCGCATGCGTGGGGAAAGCCTGCTTAGAGACTAAAGGAGCTTGTGTCGCTTGTCACTTCGGTGCCAAACCCTTGTGTCGCTTGGGGATTCCACCGAACAAACGAACGAACGCAGGCTTGCACGGCGTCTCATGCCGCCATGGTGTGCAATGCTGCTGTTGATGGGCTAGTTCCCAAGCAGCATGTGTCGCGTGTAGCTTAGGTTTGAACTGTCTTTTACATGAAGCCTTGCAACCGAAGCGACGCAATAAACTGTTCGGGATCGATTGTCGCTTGCGTGTTGAACGGATTAGATCTTTTTCTGAATACCGTGCGTCATGTTGCCTCGGACTGTGAATGCTTGCTAATAAACTGAAGTTGCCTGTGTCACTTGTGAACTACCATGTCGCTTGTCACTTCGATCTGAACGCTCCCTCAAGGGAGCTTGCAGACCAAAGCGACACGCGACAGGCGAGAAGCGAGAAGCGGTCTGTTAGTTGGTAGTGCATACTAAGGGGTGAATATTTGCCTATATACGGAAGGGGCTCGTGTTGATCGTAACTTCGGTGCAAACTCCCCATGCGGCTTGTCGCCTGTCGCTTGTTGCTTCGCTCTGAAAGCTCCCTTGGTGTACGATGGATAAAAGAGTTGATTGAAGGCAGAAAAACGACAAAGTAGATTTCATTCTCTACCTATTGGTAATTAACAAACATTATATTAAATACTAGTTGATTGCCCGTCGTTGCTCGGGTATTTATTTATCTCAATCTTCTATTAAACAGGAAAACGTTGAATTCTAACTATAGTGTAAAATTAACTTGGAGTTGAACGGCATTGGGAGTGTCACAATGGACATTTCCACTCAATTTTTTTTTACAACAATTTTAAAAACTACACCCTGGAAAAATGACCCCTGCAAGTTCTCGTGTTTCTCTGCGTCCAGTTTTAGGCAGAAACGAGACTTCCAAAGTTGCGAGGCTAGCGTTGCGCTGAAAACAAGCCTCCGCCATGTTACTACGTCACTCCTTAGGGAGAGCTCGTTTGTCGTCTGCTTCGAGCGTCCAGTTCCGGATGGGTAGCCCACGGTGAGCGAACACGTGCAGCAGTTTTACAAATCTGTACCGATTTAAATAATGGAAGAAGGAGCGATAGGAGAAAGGAAAGCTATGCCTTGTAATGATCATTCCTCTATGAAATATCCGTGCTGCTCACGTGCAAGATAAATGAAAGGGTTCAGCTGTGTGTGTTCTCAGGCCATGCGAAAAATATTGCTTATAAAATTGGTTGCTGACCAGACACGCAAAAATATCTTTTAAACTTATATTTATCGATATTTACCGTAACCTATGTAGTGCAAAATAGGAATTTTCACATTCTTCACTTTATTTATAAAGCCTATTTAACTTTCTTTTCCATAAAGCAATTTCAGTTTGTGTTCCATTTCTGTTGCGCAAATTATGATCAAATATTTTTGTGCAGATAAGAGAAAATACACTGAGAAGATTACATTAGTTGCACAGTACATATCTATACTTAGTTTATGTATAATTATTACAAGGAAATAATGAAAAAATATAAATATGCTGACCAAGGCAGTAATTTATTTTATTAAAAACACAAACTAAACGTAACGTTTCAACCTTCTAGCAAGGTCTTCATCAGACTCTGTATCAAGTACAAAAGTAACAAGATACACAAAAAGGACATTATATATACACAAACTTTACTCCCTCCAGACTATTAGAAAGTTGGTAGGAACTTTCTAGCAGGTGGCTTTCACTTTCCAACTGTACTTTCACCTAAAAGGCTAAACATAATTACTTTCATATAGAATGTGAAGAGATATTCATATTGAATATCTCACGCTCTTTTTCCTTCATTTTTCTCCCTTCTCCTCTCCTCTTTCTCTCTTGTCCTTTCCACTCTTTCTAACACTTTCTTCCATTCTTTGTTTAACTTCAGTCCCCCATTCCAGTTCATTGTGTCTTCTTCACCTTTCTTCTCTATTTGCTTGGCTTCCTTCCATTTTCTCACTAGCATTCTCTTCTCCCTTCCTATCTGCTTATCCTCATCCCACTCTATGTCATGTCCTGTTTCTCTCGTGTGTTTAAATATCGCATTTCTCTCTCTCTTAAGTCGTACATCATCCCTATGTTGTTTAGTCTCTTTTTTGTTTCTCCTATGTACACACTCTGACATTCTTTACATTTTACCTCGTAGATAATCCCTTCCTCTTCCTCTTCTCTGTTTTCCTTTTCTTGTTTGCATTCTTCGCTATTGCTAAGATGCTTCTTCCTCCCTTCCTGTAAGTTTTAATGCCCGCTTTTCTAAGCACTTTGCATATCTTTTCCGTGGTCTTCCCCATACTCCTTATTCCAAACCTTCTCTCTTTTTCTTTCTCTTCATCTTTTTCTTTCTCTTCCAATTCTCCCCTTCCTCTTTTCTTCCTTCTTCTGTTTATGTCTAGTCTATCCTGCTTCTCATAGCCATTCTTTTCCAGCTGTTTCCATAGGCTATTTATTTTGCCTTCTTTTTCACATTCCTTCGTGCATATTTTCGTTATTCTGTCCTCCATATTCTTTATGAAAGGAGAAGAGGAGGAGGGAGAAAAATGAAGGAAAAAGAGCGTGAGATATTCAATATGAATATCTCTTCACATTCTATATGAAAGTAATTATGTTTAGCCTTTTAGGTGAAAGTACAGTTGGAAAGTGAAAGCCACCTGCTAGAAAGTTCCTACCAACTTTCTAATAGTCTGGAGGGAGTAAAGTTTGTGTATATATAATGCCCTTTTTGTGTATCTTGTTACTTTTGTACTTGATACAGAGTCTGATGAAGACCTTGCTAGAAGGTTGAAACGTTACGTTTAGTTTGTGTTTTTAATAAAATAAATTACTGCCTTGGTCAGCATATTTATATTTTTTCATAATCATGGAAACAAGGCTTAATGGTGTTATAAAAGAAAATAATGTGTATAACCATGGGCGTATTTAAGGGGGATTCAACGGGTCCAACCCCCCTCTTTTTTTGGTTCACTAAAATTACCAGTTTCCTTGTTCTAGCTGCTTGTTCATAAAAAATTCCTTCAGACTTATTTCATTCTCTTAAATTAGAGACGTATAGGACGGGATACGGATGGGAAGGAAATTTCGTAATTCCACACACCAGATACACCAGATGGGACTGCAGACCAATATCTGCAATTTCCTGATAGTTTCGGAATTTTTGTGATAAGAAACTGCATTGAGACTGTCAAATCAGTTATTTTTCCCCCCTCGAATCATATTAAAGAAATTTGTTTCTTAAAAACGTAGTGACACAAGATGAACAGAAAAGTATCAATACTTCGTGACTACAAACACACAACTTTGTCGGGTCCAACATCCCCTCCCCCCATGCTCCCCAACAAGCTTCCGACCAGCAGTGTCCTGGATTTTCACTTACGAAATAAAGCAACCCTAATCATACCAAAAGTTGATCCATCCCTCTCCCCCGTGAACTATATATACACGCCCATGTGTATAACAATATCCCATACTGAAATGGTAGGATATAATTATTATGAATTTTGGACTGCGAAAAAAGCCGCCTCATCTCGTTACCCCGAACGCATTAATTGGTTGGTTCACAACTTCACCACTAAGGTTCCTATCGAGACGAGACATGACAACCTTGGTGTCGTTCTCGTTGAGAGTTGTAAATGTCTGTCTCGTGTTTATTTGTAAATGTCTCATTGGCAGTCTCGTCTCAATTTATAAACATCCGCCTCGGTTTGGGAGGGCAATTCTCGTTCTCGTCTCAAGTCTAGAAAAATATAGAATTAACAACGTATGCAGAGGCTTATCATTATAAATACAAAAAAAACCTTTCTTAATATTTTTATTATTATTATTATTATTATTGATTCCTCGTTTCGACGGTACAGCCCTCGAAAACTAAATATTATCCTGCTTATATATGCAAACCAAACTGCAGATTCAGAATTACCAGGAATGAACTGGCGTTGTAATTATTATACACAAAATTCATCATTTATCTGAGGAAGTCGCATGTTCCAGGTTTGACTCTCGACCTGGGCATGACTGTTTTTTTGTGAGTGACATTTCATTGAACTGGAAATTGTTACATGGGAGGATGTTTGCTCGAAACTTTGGGGACAGCTAGGGGGATGCTTCTATTATTAATGTTAGCGTTGCTCACGAGACGAGGCATGTTCCATCTCGTCTCATAAAAGGAGATGGGACAAGTGAATGTTTTCGAAATGAGATGGGACAGAAGAAAAAGTTCGTATCTTATCATGGTAGGTTGGGTGATACTTAGATTGTGCAGTTGGTGGTAGTGTGTGTGTGTGTGTGGGGGGGGGTGTACTCCTGCACCCCGACTTCGAATACAGCTGGTAGTTATTCATCTTCATTGTAGCGATTAGCCAAAAGTGGGAAGAAATGTGATGTTAGAGATGATACATAATAAATTAACCATGCGTTCTCATCGTTGCGGTTAAACAAAGTGAACGGAAAAGCGACGTAAAAGTAGGCTAAATACAAAAATTTGCAATATATATATTAACTGAAGAAAAGTGTCATTTACTGCAGGAAATTTAAAAACTCACTCTACCTTTTTATATCGTATCACCTCTTATATTGCAGAAATTGGCGTGTAAACCAGTGTGTTCTAAAAGTATTATCTTAAAATTTGTGAAGAAAATATTATGGCGAAAATAACTGTAATTCCAGAAAAGGCATTCCTATAATATTAAGTTCTTGCCAGTCAGAACTAACCTATGTATTTGCAATGAACAAGGCTGTTCATGTGTTCAGCCATTGACTGTTACAAGGTTTCCTTTGTCACCCTAATGGGAAAACCCTCTACCGAGTGGCTGAATTATAGTAAATACTAATACAGTATACTGCTAGGGCATAATTCATCTCCAAGAAATGGAGCACAGATTTTTGCACTGGAAGTTGTAAGATACTTGTTTTACACAGTAACAAGTGAATTTTCTGTCGCTTCCGCGGCTCATGCTAAGTTGACGGGACGAGCAGAAGCCCCGCCTGCACGCATTTCTAAGTGATGACGTCAGAGAACCTCCTGTCTGTGGAGAGGACGTTTTCAAATCCGTGACGTAGTAGGTGAATTTCAGCGGTGTTTGAAGGCGTGTTTCTCGAGAACCGAAACAAATATCGCCGAGATATTTTGCACATCTCATGTTTGTGTCATTATTTGTAAAATGAATGGATTTAAAACGTTTTTCATGTCAAAGTGGAAATGTCCATTCATCTTAGCGACCCCGAAAACTATGGATTCCACACTAATATCGGGCGTTTTAAATTTCACCCCCTTCCCACCCCTACCGCTAGGGGTGCCAGAGGTGCCTTGGAGTTGAACGGAATTGGGGGTGCCACTATTCATCTTAGCGACCCGAAAATTATGGATTCCACACCAATATCGGTCGTTTTCGATTATTTTTACATGTCACCCCCTTACCACCACACCCCCAGGGGTGCCAGGGGTGTCTTGGAGTTGATCGGCATTGGGTGTGTCACAATTCATCTTAGCGACCCCGAGAACTATGGATTCCACACTAATATCGGTCGTTTTACATGTCACCCCCTTCCCATCCCCTTCCCCCTAGTGGTGCCAGAGGTGTCTTGGAGTTGAACTGCATTGGGAGTGTCACTATTCATCTTAGCGACCCCGAAAACTATGGATTCCACACGAATATCGGGCGTTTTAAATTTCACCCCCTTCCCACCCCTGCCCCTAGGGGTGCCAGAGGTGCCTTGGAGTTGAACGGAATTGGGGGTGCCACTATTCATCTTAGCGACCCGAAAATTATGGATTCCACACCAATATCGGTCGTTTTCGATTATTTTTACATGTCATCCCCTTACCACCACACCCCCTGGGGTGTCTTGGAGTTGAACGGCATTGGGTGTGTCCCTATTCATCTTATCGACTCCGGAAACTATGTATTCCACACTAATATCGGTCGTTTTCGATTATTTTTACGTCACCCCCTCCGCACCTCCAGGGCTGTCTTACCCCCACAGTATGTCTTTCGAGATTTCAAGTGATACGAATACCAAGTTTGGTTGAAATCGCTCCAGGCGTTCGAGAGTTATGCCGGAACAAACAAACACACACACACACATACATCCATGTTATACATAGATTAGATTAATGTCCTTATGGTTAACGAACCTTATTTATTCTCACTATACAGTGAACAAAATATTTTAAGGTTTTGCCCACTTTCGGGAATAATATTTTGTAATGTCTTCCAGTTTTACCTTTTGTAGGCATAATATCCTGCATTACTTTTACGAGACGAGACGAGACAAAACGAGACGGTACGAGACAAACGTATATT
The DNA here is from genome assembly GCF_977018435.1 of Lepisma saccharinum. Classification (NCBI taxonomy): domain Eukaryota; kingdom Metazoa; phylum Arthropoda; class Insecta; order Zygentoma; family Lepismatidae; genus Lepisma; species Lepisma saccharinum. The sequence continues at coordinate 116,822,168 of NC_139230.1, forward strand.
TTTGAGACGAGACAGCATTTTCACGAGACGGGACGAGACACACCAAAGTCTCGTCTCGTCTCGTCTCGTCTCGTGGGCAACACTAATTACCCTTATCGCCTTTTCCCTTGTAGATAGAATAAATAATGGACTCACTGATTGATTTGTTTTTTTAAGTCCACTTTATGCACAGTAAGGCTAATCTGGACTTTCCTACAGTTTAAAGTGGAATCCGAACCACTATGTGCCTCCACCGGGTATTGATTACAAGACAACGATGCTACCACTGCGCCATCGGAGAGGCAACAAGTAACTTTACTGTACATATTATGAAACAATCTCGTTGTTAAGTTTACCATGTCGTCGCTTTCTAGGTCCGTTTTTACCATTTCCCGTCCGCCCCTGCCGCCTTCCCATTTTTAAGGTTGTTTATTGCCTTTATCACGTATGTTGCCTTAATTTCCTCATCCAGAATTATAGTATAAATACCTAGAAAGCGCTGAATGATACAATTCCCACAGTTTTCTACCTCTGGTCCCCTGTCCAGCTCTTCGAAATATCTGTCCCACATTACTGGTTCAATGTCACCCCCTCCTCCCCCTAGTCTTTTTATAACTGCCCACATCTCCCCGCTGTTTTTGTTCTCCATCGCCACGTATAACATTTGCGTATTCTTGGGTCTCCAGTCTTCCCTCGCTTCTTCCAAGATTTGTTTCTATTTTTTTCCTTAGATCTAAGTAAACAAACTTTTTTCTTCGCTATTAACCCTTATGGACACGCGTGAATATTTGTGACACAACCACACGCATGGGGTGTTTTCCACCCCACACTTTATATTGCAGTTTTTTACAAATGTATGAGTAAAAAAGGTTTTCTGTTGTTTTTTTGTTAACAATTAGTCTTTTCCATAATAGTTAAACATATTTTAGCTATATAAAACAACTGTATAGTGGTTTGAATAATTGTTGATTAGGCAGTTACATTTTTCTTCTGTATTTTAAAGTATCGTTAAAAAAGAAGTAAAAATGTTAACTGTACCCAAAAAAAAATAGTTTTTTACTTGCATGTGGTTACAAGACAGGGCAATGAAACAACTGAAGGTATTTTAGTCATAGGTTTATTATACAAATTTATTAGTAAATCACCATCGAGTATTGGTCAATGTAGCCAGCTGTTTATAATATCATAAAAACTTTTTCTCAAACCAACAACATTTTTAGAGTGCTTTTTTTTAATTTTTGATAAAATCTAAACAAGAGTATTATTTAAAGAGATACATTTATAAAAAATTATAAAATTTAAATCAAATTTACAACATGTTACTTAGCTACTGACAAAGGTTTTTGTGAGTGAATGTTGAAATTTATTCTGGGCAGCATTCTTCGCAGTAGATGAAGGTGTGCTAGTAGTATCTGACTGCGCCAAGGACAATTAGTGCACGGGTGTTAATTAATTTGCATATAATTAAGAACTAATTTGCATAATATGAATAAATTTGCATATCATTAGAATACTTTACATTTATGTATTTGCATGTTTATAACTTTTATGAATATATAATTATTTATTTTATGAAAAATATGTATATAGAAGGTAATTAGAGGTACTAAACGCTATGCATATGGTTTTATATTCATTACTGCAAAGTATGTAATGTATAAATCGATAATATTAATGTTTATAGTATTGAAAATAAGTTTTCTATGGTTTATGAACCGCTATGAACGGTGGTAATGGCTGTAGGTACAGGTCCAATTACGATTGGGGACGGTCCCGGTACTCGAACCCGCGATATGTAATATTATTAATTAGTACTATGTAATAATTGCATTATATTATGAAACACGGTGGTGCAACACGCTAGACAGAAGACGGTGAACTCCGCGCTCCGCGCTGAGGGTAGACGAGAAAGGAATTTGGGAGATGTGCGGTCAAGGTCAAATGACGTCACAACGTCAGGACAAAGGAAGAATCTGATTGACCAATCAGAGAACGCGTCGGTAGATTTTCAGAACCGGTTTTTTCAAGGTTAACCAGTACGCAAGAACAGGGGAAAGCTATGCAATGCTGTAGGGCAGGGGAGGGATTCAACCAGACAACAAAGGATGTCTGGAAATACGCAGCAAGGGTCAAATCTCTGAAGCTATGCGGTTTCCGCCGCCAATTAATATTCCGCTCAGGTTTGCCTTCAAGGCACAGGACGCTTTAGCGCAGGTTTTTTTTATCTGTACTATGAAGAAGGGAGAGCTATTAGGGACGGGGCCTACAGTTTTCACCATTTGCTTTTATCACGGGGTAACGAACCTAGGACCCTTTGATTATTGATTTAGGTAGTAAATGTATGTTACTGTGTGCTATTTAACTTAATTTTGAGTTTATTTTTTACCAAACTTTGACTTTATGTCAAACATTTTCACAGCTTATCCTTATTTTTACCAAAATAACACTATTTGTACTATTCAGGCAACACTTTTATTAAATTTTGGACTCACAAAGACATTTTTTCAACGTTTAACTTATTATTTTACAACTTTATATTAATTTTTTACCAAAATAACACTATTTGTACTAATCAGCAACATTTTTTATTAAATTTTGGACTCACAAAGACATTTTTTCAACTTTTAACTTATTATTTTACAACTTTTAAGTTAATTTTTACCAAAATAACACTATTTGTACTATTCAAGCAACATTTTTTACTAAATTTTGGACTCACAAAGACATTTTTTTCTACGTTTAACTTATTATTTTACAACTTTATATTAATTTTTTTTTACCAAAATAACACTATTTGTACTAATCAGGCAACATTTTTTATTAAATTTTGTATTTACAAAGAGATTTTTTCAACTTTTAACTTATGATTTTACAACTTTATGTTAATTTTTACCAAAATAACACTATTTGTACTATTCAGGCAACATTTTTTATTAAATTTTGTATTTACAAAGAGATTTTTTCAACTTTTAATTTATTATTTACAAGTTTATGCCTATTTTTTACTCAAATAACACAATTCTATGTTCAGGAAAGACTTTTAGTTACATTTTCGACACACAAAGTGTGTGTTCTCAACTTCTATCTGTTTATTTCACAAGTTTAGGCTTATTATTACCAAAATAACACAATTCAATCTGTTCAGGAAAGACTTTTAGTTATATTTTCGACACACAGAGTGTGTGATCTCAATTTCTATCTGTTTATTTCACAAGTTTAGGCTTATTATTACCAAAATAATACAATTCAATCTGTTCAGGAAAGACTTTTAGTCGCATTTTCGACACACAGAGTGTGTGTTCTCAACTTCTATCTGTTTATTTTACAAGTTTAGGCTTATTATTACCAAAATAATACAATTCAATCTGTTCAGGAAAGACTTTTAGTCGCATTTTCGACACACAAAGTGTGTGTTCTCAACTTCTATCTGTTTATTTCACAAGTTTAGGCTTATTATTACTCAAATAACACAATTCTATCTGTTCAGGAAAGATTTTTAGTTACATTTTCGGCACACAAAGTGTGTGTTCTCAACTTTTATTTGTTTATTTCTCCAGTTTAGCCTAATATTTACTCAAATGACACTAATTATATTATTCAGGCACCATTTTTATTACATTTTGGACTTTCAAAGACACACACACACACACACACACAGAGAGAGAGAGAGAGAGAGAGAGAGAGAGAGATATTTTTTCCAAGTTTACAGGATTATTCTCTAGTTTACTCAAATAACACAATTTAGATGTGTTTTGAATTATATTTTGGATGCAAAAGTATGTTTTGACAAGTTCTACCCTTTTATTTTACAAGTTTAGGCTTATTATTACTCAAATAACACAATTTAATCCAGTCAGGAAGGATTTGTTATTATATTTTGGATGCACAAAGAGATGTTTTCAATTTTTTTACTGATTTTTTGCAGGGTATGTATTAATTTGTATTTATTTTGTTTCGTATCATATATACATTTACAAATTTTTAATTTAGAGTTTAGTATTTATTTAATTTTTTTCAAAAACACTAAAGAAAAAGTACTTTTAGCTAAAATGTAAGCCACAGAATATATTATTATTATTATTATTATTATTATTATTATTATTAGGGTTTACTGATTTCCACTATGCTATTTTTGGTTCTGTATTTCTATATGTATTTATTTAGGTCAGGTTACGCCTGCTACGTAGGAAAGTTTGTTTATTTTAGAGTTTGCTGAGTATTTTGTTACTTTTATACTAGGTAAAGTTTTCTAAATATATCAGGAAGGGCTCCATCCATATACTTTTGTTTTTGCTGTTTGGAGATGATGCGATCAGCATCACTCTCCATCTGCTTTTTATTTTATGTACCCAATATTATTTTGAGGCTTAGTGGATTCTAGAGCCTATTTATGCAGGAGAGAGGACTTGAAAATTTTGATCTCAGACAACCCACAACTATTTGTCAGAGTATTTTAAAGGATATTTTATATTTATTATGTGCTACTAGAATATCAAAGCTTGCTTAATTTTTATGTCTGTAACGCTGTTATTGTATTTCTAGCTAAGGTTTACTGGATAAAGTACACGAAATGTTTATCATTTCGACTATTTACTTTTATACGAGGCCAAATTTTTAGTGTAACGAAAATTATTGTGTGTCTATGAGGTCTGAAATCCCTTTACCGATGGGTCCATAACTGGACGCTTACCAACATTGTTTCTTTTTTAAAAAATATATATATATAACCATTTATCAATATATTCTCAATTCACAGGACAAGACGAATTTCACAGACGACTGACTATATGGACCATAGGTCCACATGCTAAACTTTTTTTCTATGCTAGAAGAATAATTTACCCTTATAGCCTTTTTCAAGGTATTTTTGAAGTATTACTGGTTTTTTGGGTGCATCAACATTTGGGTTATTTCTATTTTCTTTATTATACGAGGCCACAATCACTATCTGAACACTGAAATTCTCTGATTGAAACTAAAACCTTAGGCTGTAACTAGGGATTTAGTATGTATATCGACAATTTATAGGACAACACGAACCTTACAAAGGATTGTAGGTGATGTAGGCCAACACGCCAGAGCTTTGTTAACCTGCAAGAAGCATTTACAGCTAATGCTATGAGGAAATGAGGTTGATTTTTTACTGTTTCACAAGAATGCTATTTTTTATACACCCAATATTTGCTTTTCAAGTAACTACATGTACCAGAAGCACTTACAGGCCAACTCTAACTAGACTTCAACTTATTCTATATCAGGTGCTAAATTTATAAAGAACTATGATTGTGTATATTTCTGAGGAAGTACGCAAAAGCAGATTACCCGATTAAAGTATCTGAAAAACATATTTTTCTATGTAAGTATATTTTTATCGTCTGGCTTATTTAACAGATCAAACAGAAAGACTGCAAAATTCATTAAATGTAGTTCTATAGTATAGGTGGTTTCAGAGATATAAAAAGAACAAATATAAGATTTCGCTTTTTTTTTTTTGCTTCTGAGGCTAATCGCGACGCTAAGGGTAAATGGGGAGGAAATGTAACGGAGGAGAAACAGTCCCAAAAGTTATGGGCTGCATGTAAGTTAATACCACAGAGATATTACAGTAGGTGTAGGTTCTTCCACCAGAACTTTTCTATCATAATAATACTGGTTATGCTGTACTGTTAGCTAAAGATGCTGATATTTGAGAAACTTAAAAGCTTATTTGCAAAATTTTAGATAAATAATAATCTGTTAGACTGTAAACATATTTTATATCCATTCTGCAAAAGATCCGATGACAAAATTTAAAAATTGTTATCGTCCAGATAGGGACTCGAACCCTGGACAGATAGGTTAAAAGCCTAACGCTATACCAACTAAGCTATCTGGGCACAAGGTATTCTTTTTTGAAAAGTTAGTTATTTTAAGAAATATATTGAAACACTTGAGAACACTTTTGGTCTGGTTCGACAGACAAGGAGACAACATTTCTAAATTTTTACAGACTGGGTGTATTTTTCCACTATAGAGGCCTTCACTATATGTAATTCGAAACGCTAAAGTTCAGCTAGCTTCCAAAATTGAGGTAAAGATTGTGTTTGGCGAGATTAACAAGTTACAATTATATCCAGTTACGGACAAATAAAGCTAAAACTCTTAGATTTACTGTACTAGCCAAGTTTTAGTAATATTTTCTTCACTTTAGTACAAATACCAAAGAAATAGGTATATTTTATTTATAATTTGACAAAATGTACTAGTATTTAATTTACAAAGTTAGGTAAAAAGCAGTATTTTTTAAAAATATTGTTACTGCCTTCAAATTTTATGTTATTTAGCCACTAACAACTGATTTACACTGTTTGGCATCCTTTAAATAGGAAAAGAAGGAATTATTTGTTTATTATTTTTACTTTATATTTATATTTATTTAAGAAAACAATTCTACAGTTTAACTTAATTTTAACAAATTGTTACTAATTTATATATCAAAGTTATGTTATTTAGAGTGTATCAAGGCGTATAAAGTTAATATTTGTAGTTATCAGTTCAACTAACAATTATATTTTACACACAAAAGATGATGTTTACAGTTAAATTACTTGAATCAGAGAATAATATTTTACAGTAATTGATTCATTCAGCACTAGTCAGTACTTTTATGCTTCAGAAAGTTTTCTTAATTTTCTATTACGCATGCTATTTTGGGCTATTTTTAAAATGTATTTCTAAGGCAAACTGGTTTAATTTTCTGCTTATAATGCAAAGTTGACATAGTTTTCGCACAATGCTTTGTACATTTGTTATATTCTCTACTTACAATTCAAATATTATGCTTATTTAATGTATAACTAACTAACTCTCTAGCCTTCTTAAACCCGAAGGTTCATGGCTGCAGCAACATATGCCTTTCATCTGTCCCTGTCCTGAGCAAGATCTATATACTCCTTTCCTTCCCTACCAATTTCCTTTTGGTCCATCTCTACATTATCCCTCCATCTTTGTTTTGGTTTTTCTATTGGTCTTTTACCATCAGGTTTCCCAACAAGAAGCCTGTATACTCTTCTTTCCTCTCCCATTTGTACCACAGGATCTACACACCTAAGTCTTTTTTGATTTAATCATTCTAATAATATCTGGACATGAATACAAATTATGTACTTCCAAATTATGTAACCTTCTCCACTCATCTGTCTCCTCATCTGTTTTAGGTCCAAATATTTTCCTAAGGATTTTATTTTCAAATACTCTCAATTTATGTTCCTTTTTCAATGTAAGGGACCAAGTTTATTTACTGTATTTAACTTTTATTTTTTGTAATTAACAAAAATTAAAAGCTTATACTGTAGTTATTATATTTTTTTCTATCAGCTTATTTTGAAATTAATATTATTAGGTATAGTCTTTGATTTATAACTATATTGCTTTTTTTATCAATTTATCTAAGAGTACACGCAGACAAACACATGTGTTCACACTTTTATGTAAATAGATATGCCATTTTTCAATATTTTAGTATGAAGACTGCACTTTAGCTATTTAAGCAAGGGTAGGAAAGGTAGGATTTCTGAGAATTTGTTGCAGGATTTTGTTGTCCAAGTATAGATGAGAACTGAGCTGGGAGACTGTTTTGAACCTTTTCATGAGAGTTTGCATGTGAACTGTATGCAAATTGAGCACTATTGACTGTGCATGCTTCTAAGTTTTGCTGTTATTTTACATCAAGTCTGTGAGACTGTAGTCACTTTTCCCATTTCAAGTAGTTTTTATTGATTGTATTTGTATATGTTGTGGGGACTTAGCAGTTTTATGTTATGAGTTAGTTTGTTGTAGAATATTTTTACATGATTGTTTTGAGATATTGAGTGTCTGCTGTTTTACTTGTAATTATTTTCCTTCTTGTGTTGTGTATTTGACTATATTTTGTCCAAGTTCGTAGTATTTAGAATAATTGTTATTGACTTGTAGATGTAAGGAGTAATAATCCTTTGCAAGATGCCCTATACTTTAGTCTGAATATTATTCTTAGTGTTCACTTTTGAAGCCTTAGTATTCTGGTAGTATTATTAATGTAGAGGTAAATTAGGCTGAAACGTAGGCATTTTTTCTGATAAATTATACTCACTTAGTTGTTTCAGCAGGTAGAAATTGCATGATGGTTTACTGCTGATGATGCTCATTTGCTCTTCTTATGTACTACGTATGATGTAGCTTACTTGAGTAACTGGAATTTTCTACTGAAAAAAGGATTGCTTGTCTATTTTATTCCTATGTTGTTGAGTTTGTCCAAAAGCAACCCATGTTTTTTACTCTATCCTATGCCTTGGAAGAATCTAGATATATTGTGTTTGCAGTTTTATGTTTCTCTAAGGTTTCAGCTATGTAGTTTTTTAAACTGTGCTATTGGTGTGACTATTGATTTCTCTTTCTGGATGCCATGTTGGTTTCTGTGTATTGCTTTTGCTGCTTGAATTTGACTTAGGTTGTTTGCTTTTTCTTTGTTCAGTATTTTTTATTTTTTTGAATTTTAATTATTTTAATTTTACATTAACTAACATATTTTACTTTAACAACAAAATAATTTACTCTAGTATAAAAACTTCTACTAACAAAAATGTACTATTATAAGTTTTAATTTTAGAAAATTGTATTTTTAAAACTTTAACTTTGAAAAATTGAATTTTAATTACTTTAATTTTACATTAACTAACAAATTTTACATTAACAACAAAATAATTTACCCTAGTATAAAAACTTCTACTAACAAAAATATACTATTATAAGTTTTAATTTTTGAAAATTGTATTTTTAAAACTTTAACTTCGAAAAATTGAATTTTAACACACTTTGACTTTAACAATGTACTTTGAATTTTTTATGTAAAAGAATATTAAAAAAGTAAAAAATACTGAACAAAGAAAAAGCAAACAACCTAAGTCAAATTCAAGCAGCAAAAGCAATACACAGAAACCAACATGGCATCCAGAAAGAGAAATCAATAGTCACACCAATAGCACAGTTTAAAAAACTACATAGCTGAAACCTTAGAGAAACATAAAACTGCAAACACAATATATCTAGATTCTTCCAAGGCATAGGATAGAGTAAAAAACATGGGTTGCTTTTGGACAAACTCAACAACATAGGAATAAAATAGACAAGCAATCCTTTTTTCAGTAGAAAATTCCAGTTACTCAAGTAAGCTACATCATACGTAGTACATAAGAAGAGCAAATGAGCATCATCAGCAGTAAACCATCATGCAATTTCTACCTGCTGAAACAACTAAGTGAGTATAATTTATCAGAAAAAATGCCTACGTTTCAGCCTAATTTACCTCTACATTAATAATACTACCAGAATACTAAGGCTTCAAAAGTGAACACTAAGAATAATATTCAGACTAAAGTATAGGGCATCTTGCAAAGGATTATTACTCCCTACATCTACAAGTCAATAACAATTATTCTAAATACTACGAACTTGGACAAAATATAGTCAAATACACAACACAAGAAGGAAAATAATTACAAGTAAAACAGCAGACACTCAATATCTCAAAACAATCATGTAAAAATATTCTACAACAAACTGACTCATAACATAAAACTGCTAAGTCCCCACAACATATACAAATACAATCAATAAAAACTACTTGAAATGGGAAAAGTGACTACAGTCTCACAGACTTGATGTAAAATAACAGCAAAACTTAGAAGCATGCACAGTCAATAGTGCTCAATTTGCATACAGTTCACATGCAAACTCTCATGAAAAGGTTCAAAACAGTCTCCCAGCTCAGTTCTCATCTATACTTGGACAACAAAATCCTGCAACAAATTCTCAGAAATCCTACCTTTCCTACCCTTGCTTAAATAGCTAAAGTGCAATCTTCATACTACCAGTAAAATATTGAAAAATGGCATATCTATTTACATAAAAGTGTGAACACATGTGTTTGTCTGCGTGTACTCTTAGATAAATTGATAAAAAAAGCAATATAGTTATAAATCAAAGACTATACCTAATAATATTAATTTCAAAATAAGCTGATAGAAAAAAATATAATAACTACAGTATAAGCTTTTAATTTTTGTTAATTACAAAAAATAAAAGTTAAATACAGTAAATAAACTTGGTCCCTTACATTGAAAAAGGAACATAAATTGAGAGTATTTGAAAATAAAATCCTTAGGAAAATATTTGGACCTAAAACAGATGAGGAGACAGATGAGTGGAGAAGGTTACATAATTTGGAAGTACATAATTTGTATTCATGTCCAGATATTATTAGAATGATTAAATCAAAAAGACTTAGGTGTGTAGATCCTGTGGTACAAATGGGAGAGGAAAGAAGAGTATACAGGCTTCTTGTTGGGAAACCTGATGGTAAAAGACCAATAGAAAAACCAAAACAAAGATGGAGGGATAATGTAGAGATGGACCAAAAGGAAATTGGTAGGGAAGGAAAGGAGTATATAGATCTTGCTCAGGACAGGGACAGATGAAAGGCATATGTTGCTGCAGCCATGAACCTTCGGGTTTAAGAAGGCTAGAGAGTTAGTTAGTTATACATTAAATAAGCATAATATTTGAATTGTAAGTAGAGAATATAACAAATGTACAAAGCATTGTGCGAAAACTATGTCAACTTTGCATTATAAGCAGAAAATTAAACCAGTTTGCCTTAGAAATACATTTTAAAAATAGCCCAAAATAGCATGCGTAATAGAAAATTAAGAAAACTTTCTGAAGCATAAAAGTACTGACTAGTGCTGAATGAATCAATTACTGTAAAATATTATTCTCTGATTCAAGTAATTTAACTGTAAACATCATCTTTTGTGTGTAAAATATAATTGTTAGTTGAACTGATAACTACAAATATTAACTTTATACGCCTTGATACACTCTAAATAACATAACTTTGATATATAAATTAGTAACAATTTGTTAAAATTAAGTTAAACTGTAGAATTGTTTTCTTAAATAAATATAAATATAAAGTAAAAATAATAAACAAATAATTCCTTCTTTTCCTATTTAAAGGATGCCAAACAGTGTAAATCAGTTGTTAGTGGCTAAATAACATAAAATTTGAAGGCAGTAACAATATTTTTAAAAAATACTGCTTTTTACCTAACTTTGTAAATTAAATACTAGTACATTTTGTCAAATTATAAATAAAATATACCTATTTCTTTGGTATTTGTACTAAAGTGAAGAAAATATTACTAAAACTTGGCTAGTACAGTAAATCTAAGAGTTTTAGCTTTATTTGTCCGTAACTGGATATAATTGTAACTTGTTAATCTCGCCAAACACAATCTTTACCTCAATTTTGGAAGCTAGCTGAACTTTAGCGTTTCGAATTACATATAGTGAAGGCCTCTATAGTGGAAAAATACACCCAGTCTGTAAAAATTTAGAAATGTTGTCTCCTTGTCTGTCGAACCAGACCAAAAGTGTTCTCAAGTGTTTCAATATATTTCTTAAAATAACTAACTTTTCAAAAAAGAATACCTTGTGCCCAGATAGCTTAGTTGGTATAGCGTTAGGCTTTTAACCTATCTGTCCAGGGTTCGAGTCCCTATCTGGACGATAACAATTTTTAAATTTTGTCATCGGATCTTTTGCAGAATGGATATAAAATATGTTTACAGTCTAACAGATTATTATTTATCTAAAATTTTGCAAATAAGCTTTTAAGTTTCTCAAATATCAGCATCTTTAGCTAACAGTACAGCATAACCAGTATTATTATGATAGAAAAGTTCTGGTGGAAGAACCTACACCTACTGTAATATCTCTGTGGTATTAACTTACATGCAGCCCATAACTTTTGGGACTGTTTCTCCTCCGTTACATTTCCTCCCCATTTACCCTTAGCGTCGCGATTAGCCTCAGAAGCAAAAAAAAAAAAGCGAAATCTTATATTTGTTCTTTTTATATCTCTGAAACCACCTATACTATAGAACTACATTTAATGAATTTTGCAGTCTTTCTGTTTGATCTGTTAAATAAGCCAGACGATAAAAATATACTTACATAGAAAAATATGTTTTTCAGATACTTTAATCGGGTAATCTGCTTTTGCGTACTTCCTCAGAAATATACACAATCATAGTTCTTTATAAATTTAGCACCTGATATAGAATAAGTTGAAGTCTAGTTAGAGTTGGCCTGTAAGTGCTTCTGGTACATGTAGTTACTTGAAAAGCAAATATTGGGTGTATAAAAAATAGCATTCTTGTGAAACAGTAAAAAATCAACCTCATTTCCTCATAGCATTAGCTGTAAATGCTTCTTGCAGGTTAACAAAGCTCTGGCGTGTTGGCCTACATCACCTACAATCCTTTGTAAGGTTCGTGTTGTCCTATAAATTGTCGATATACATACTAAATCCCTAGTTACAGCCTAAGGTTTTAGTTTCAATCAGAGAATTTCAGTGTTCAGATAGTGATTGTGGCCTCGTATAATAAAGAAAATAGAAATAACCCAAATGTTGATGCACCCAAAAAACCAGTAATACTTCAAAAATACCTTGAAAAAGGCTATAAGGGTAAATTATTCTTCTAGCATAGAAAAAAAGTTTAGCATGTGGACCTATGGTCCATATAGTCAGTCGTCTGTGAAATTCGTCTTGTCCTGTGAATTGAGAATATATTGATAAATGGTTATATATATATTTTTTTAAAAAAGAAACAATGTTGGTAAGCGTCCAGTTATGGACCCATCGGTAAAGGGATTTCAGACCTCATAGACACACAATAATTTTCGTTACACTAAAAATTTGGCCTCGTATAAAAGTAAATAGTCGAAATGATAAACATTTCGTGTACTTTATCCAGTAAACCTTAGCTAGAAATACAATAACAGCGTTACAGACATAAAAATTAAGCAAGCTTTGATATTCTAGTAGCACATAATAAATATAAAATATCCTTTAAAATACTCTGACAAATAGTTGTGGGTTGTCTGAGATCAAAATTTTCAAGTCCTCTCTCCTGCATAAATAGGCTCTAGAATCCACTAAGCCTCAAAATAATATTGGGTACATAAAATAAAAAGCAGATGGAGAGTGATGCTGATCGCATCATCTCCAAACAGCAAAAACAAAAGTATATGGATGGAGCCCTTCCTGATATATTTAGAAAACTTTACCTAGTATAAAAGTAACAAAATACTCAGCAAACTCTAAAATAAACAAACTTTCCTACGTAGCAGGCGTAACCTGACCTAAATAAATACATATAGAAATACAGAACCAAAAATAGCATAGTGGAAATCAGTAAACCCTAATAATAATAATAATAATAATAATAATAATAATAATATATTCTGTGGCTTACATTTTAGCTAAAAGTACTTTTTCTTTAGTGTTTTTGAAAAAAATTAAATAAATACTAAACTCTAAATTAAAAATTTGTAAATGTATATATGATACGAAACAAAATAAATACAAATTAATACATACCCTGCAAAAAATCAGTAAAAAAATTGAAAACATCTCTTTGTGCATCCAAAATATAATAACAAATCCTTCCTGACTGGATTAAATTGTGTTATTTGAGTAATAATAAGCCTAAACTTGTAAAATAAAAGGGTAGAACTTGTCAAAACATACTTTTGCATCCAAAATATAATTCAAAACACATCTAAATTGTGTTATTTGAGTAAACTAGAGAATAATCCTGTAAACTTGGAAAAAATATCTCTCTCTCTCTCTCTCTCTCTCTCTCTCTCTGTGTGTGTGTGTGTGTGTGTGTCTTTGAAAGTCCAAAATGTAATAAAAATGGTGCCTGAATAATATAATTAGTGTCATTTGAGTAAATATTAGGCTAAACTGGAGAAATAAACAAATAAAAGTTGAGAACACACACTTTGTGTGCCGAAAATGTAACTAAAAATCTTTCCTGAACAGATAGAATTGTGTTATTTGAGTAATAATAAGCCTAAACTTGTGAAATAAACAGATAGAAGTTGAGAACACACACTTTGTGTGTCGAAAATGCGACTAAAAGTCTTTCCTGAACAGATTGAATTGTATTATTTTGGTAATAATAAGCCTAAACTTGTAAAATAAACAGATAGAAGTTGAGAACACACACTCTGTGTGTCGAAAATGCGACTAAAAGTCTTTCCTGAACAGATTGAATTGTATTATTTTGGTAATAATAAGCCTAAACTTGTGAAATAAACAGATAGAAATTGAGATCACACACTCTGTGTGTCGAAAATATAACTAAAAGTCTTTCCTGAACAGATTGAATTGTGTTATTTTGGTAATAATAAGCCTAAACTTGTGAAATAAACAGATAGAAGTTGAGAACACACACTTTGTGTGTCGAAAATGTAACTAAAAGTCTTTCCTGAACATAGAATTGTGTTATTTGAGTAAAAAATAGGCATAAACTTGTAAATAATAAATTAAAAGTTGAAAAAATCTCTTTGTAAATACAAAATTTAATAAAAAATGTTGCCTGAATAGTACAAATAGTGTTATTTTGGTAAAAATTAACATAAAGTTGTAAAATCATAAGTTAAAAGTTGAAAAAATCTCTTTGTAAATACAAAATTTAATAAAAAATGTTGCCTGATTAGTACAAATAGTGTTATTTTGGTAAAAAAAATTAATATAAAGTTGTAAAATAATAAGTTAAACGTAGAAAAAAATGTCTTTGTGAGTCCAAAATTTAGTAAAAAATGTTGCTTGAATAGTACAAATAGTGTTATTTTGGTAAAAATTAACTTAAAAGTTGTAAAATAATAAGTTAAAAGTTGAAAAAATGTCTTTGTGAGTCCAAAATTTAATAAAAAATGTTGCTGATTAGTACAAATAGTGTTATTTTGGTAAAAAATTAATATAAAGTTGTAAAATAATAAGTTAAACGTTGAAAAAATGTCTTTGTGAGTCCAAAATTTAATAAAAGTGTTGCCTGAATAGTACAAATAGTGTTATTTTGGTAAAAATAAGGATAAGCTGTGAAAATGTTTGACATAAAGTCAAAGTTTGGTAAAAAATAAACTCAAAATTAAGTTAAATAGCACACAGTAACATACATTTACTACCTAAATCAATAATCAAAGGGTCCTAGGTTCGTTACCCCGTGATAAAAGCAAATGGTGAAAACTGTAGGCCCCGTCCCTAATAGCTCTCCCTTCTTCATAGTACAGATAAAAAAAACCTGCGCTAAAGCGTCCTGTGCCTTGAAGGCAAACCTGAGCGGAATATTAATTGGCGGCGGAAACCGCATAGCTTCAGAGATTTGACCCTTGCTGCGTATTTCCAGACATCCTTTGTTGTCTGGTTGAATCCCTCCCCTGCCCTACAGCATTGCATAGCTTTCCCCTGTTCTTGCGTACTGGTTAACCTTGAAAAAACCGGTTCTGAAAATCTACCGACGCGTTCTCTGATTGGTCAATCAGATTCTTCCTTTGTCCTGACGTTGTGACGTCATTTGACCTTGACCGCACATCTCCCAAATTCCTTTCTCGTCTACCCTCAGCGCGGAGCGCGGAGTTCACCGTCTTCTGTCTAGCGTGTTGCACCACCGTGTTTCATAATATAATGCAATTATTACATAGTACTAATTAATAATATTACATATCGCGGGTTCGAGTACCGGGACCGTCCCCAATCGTAATTGGACCTGTACCTACAGCCATTACCACCGTTCATAGCGGTTCATAAACCATAGAAAACTTATTTTCAATACTATAAACATTAATATTATCGATTTATACATTACATACTTTGCAGTAATGAATATAAAACCATATGCATAGCGTTTAGTACCTCTAATTACCTTCTATATACATATTTTTCATAAAATAAATAATTATATATTCATAAAAGTTATAAACATGCAAATACATAAATGTAAAGTATTCTAATGATATGCAAATTTATTCATATTATGCAAATTAGTTCTTAATTATATGCAAATTAATTAACACCCGTGCACTAATTGTCCTTGGCGCAGTCAGATACTACTTGTGCTCTTTACAGTGCTGTCTATTATGCTTTCGTCTATCATACACAACCACTCATCAAGTGGGGTTTTTGGCTTCTTTAGCAGCGGCTTTTACAGTAGGATGATGTGTACTTACAATATTATGAGCTCTTGTCCTTGCGTTTTGTGGTAGTGTTTGTTTCTTCCATACAGTAGTTTAATCTTTCCCTATATAAGTGTTAAGTCTGTGAGCCAATGGTAGTTTGCTGTCACTGTCACTTTCTTCACTTTTACCACTGTCACAGTCTTGTTCAGTTTCTGTATCATGTTCACTTTCGTGTAAACTGTCTTGTTCTGCATCACTATCTTCGCCGACAATTGATTCATTATCACTTCCACACTCATCCAACATGGACAGAATCCTCGCTTGTTTGCTACCCAAATTATCCATTTTTGGAGTTTTTTTAAATATGCAACTTAAAACACCATCTAGACTACAGTTTATAAAAAAACGTAACAATTAGTTAAAACAAATAACAGAAACTAAAAAAGCAGCATTTTGGAAATGTGTAACGTAAGCACCCCTGGCCAAGTTTGAAGATGTTCACTGAGTGACAGCTGCGTGCAAACTGATTGACCTTGAGTCAATGACTAGAGGGGCAAACAACGGAAAGGTACCTGGAAGGCCACCAACAGAAACAAAACACTTTTAAACGTAGTAAAGAAGAGAGACTGTCTGGGGTGGATTACACCCCAGGGCGTGTGCATAAGGGTTAACCCTGCGGTATTCTAGCAGAGCTTTCTGCAGTAGCTTTTTCGTGTTTTTTTCATTTTGCATTATACCATCCCCCCAGCCTCGTAAGGTTTGTTTCTTGTGCTCACATGTGCCACCCCACCCTCGTTAGACTTACTTGCTTGCTTGCTTTATCATGGCTCACACCGCCTATCCTTTGCGGTTTCTAGCCATCGGGACTGCTTTATTTGATCCTACTTCTTCTTGTCTCCTTCAGTCGTTATTCCTTATGGCACTTGCACAATACACTTTCACTTTCACTCGTGATATATATCCTGTTGGGTATGTTACACTGTGATCTTCCTTATTGTTTTTGTTTACATTAAGATGCTGTGTTTTCGTGTGAAGCTTTATAGCGTCCACATGATGGGAGCTCGAGGCTGACTTATCAGGGTTGGGATTGACACCGGAAATGGAACAGCTAAAGTCGTTTTCACGTTCAGAAGACACAACGGCGCTTATGGAGAAACCGCACAGTGTTGCCAATACAGCGCTAGCTCATGTCGCCGGGAAATGATGAGCTTCCTTCACAATGAAGGTGTTACATATTTTGTATATATAATGATAATTATATGTAATTATTAATATTAATATTATACTGTGAACGTTACAGTTATCCTTTTTACTATGATCCATTGCGATCACTACACACGCGAGTGTAATGCACGAATATGACACTTCAGAAATTACTTAAGAAAGTAAAAATCACTGAGCGCTCACACAACTGAAAACACTTTTTCGAGAGAGGGAAAAAGTCTACTCTCACTCAAGTAAGGGGACCTGGCACATGGGTTAGATTCAAGTTGCAACCCAAACAAACAAATGAGTTATGGCCCACGTGAACTGATAAGACGTAAATGACTCAAGCAAGGCATGTCATATTTCTATCTTGAAGCCCCATATTTTGTCACGTGTTGGAAAGCCTTTCAAAGGTTAATATGTCGTCTATGAATGTATGTGTACGTTGGAAACTGAAAGGTTTTCTTCATTTCAGTATTAATGTCGACAGTAATGTAAACGAAAACAACGTGTATTTGCGACAGCACTAATGTTGCTCACAACAGCAGCATTGGAAATAATTGTCAATTATTAAATTTAAGTAATTTCAATTCTATTATAACAAACAGAATGAAGTTCATATTTTTACTGAATGGAAATAAAATAACTCGAAAACTTGGAAGTGATTAGCCGGAATGCTGCGGTGAGCCAGCTCAAGATGGCCAGACAACGTCTCCTTACTTCGCGCGCGGTTCGGGTTAAAAAGAAACTCCAAATGCATGGAAGTAATATTTCTGGGAACCTTTGAGTGGTTATAAAAAATAATTTCATTATTTTATCCACAACTTTGTCGCTGGAAGTTTTTACTTGGAATTACAGAACAAGAAATGGCCAGCGACGACATTTTCTACTACACGAATATAAAAAATCTCCACATACTTTATTTGAATATTTTTTAATGCAAATATGCTTTAAAGTATTGATAAATTCTGAGTACCACCATCACCTACGACAATTAAAAAACAGTGTCAATTTTTTTAATACTGAATGCTTCAATTTTACGGCATGTTTCAACGTTAGGAATGAAAACAATGTAAAAATTGTGTTTTCACAGAAAATTTGCGTTTTTAATTTATCTAAAATTATGTAAGCAAGTTACCAGTTTTTTGTGTTCACCATCGTATTCTCTACAAAATTTCCTGCAAAACTGCAGGTACCGATTTTACATACGCTAAATTTGTAAATCCAGAAATTTGACAACAGCGCGCTCGTATTTCCCATAAGAAAAGCATTGCCCATAAGAGCACATTGTGTCTTCTGAACGTGAAAACGACTCTAGTCGAAGTAGGGTTTGATGCAACTTTTCCCGATGGGCTTGTCGTAAGGGGCATTGGAGAAACAGATGCGTTATTGTTTGGCTGGTTCTCCGCATTGACAGGAAGTTATAGGTACCGCATGTATTCTTGCCAAATTTTGATTCACCAGAACGTGCCCTCGTTAGACTATGCTGCAGCAATGGGGCTGTTCATTGCCAAACTTTTCCGGTGGCGGCGCCACCCCTGTTGAGCCCCTAAAGAATTTCGTTCGTCATTTGGTTGCCCTAAGCTTTACATTGGAGCGCGATGGGATGGCTATTCAAACGTTATTTTCAATGAAGGTAAGAATTTCTCGTGTAAATCGATAATAAATATGGGTTAGCAAAGCTTTAAGATGTAGCCAGCCATAAGTTTCCGAAAGTCACATTCTGCTGAAACTAAGAATTAATATATTAAAGCGCAACGGCAGGGTTGCGCAAACGGGCTAAATATAGTGTGTTTATGCACAAAGAGCACTAAACCTGACGTCATTTAGGTCGTCCCTAGCTGCCATGGGTTGATAACACAAAACTTTACATTTTTACACTACTCTTTTTTTTTTCTGGTTGCGAGTATGTGTCAACGGCAGGAGTAGGAGTCGGAGGAACTCCCAAAATTATAAAGAAAGAATGTATTAAAATGCTTAAGCGCATGAAATTTATTAATGACACTATGCCCTATCCGATAACATAATATTAACGTATGTTTTCATTGTATTAAACAGACATTTTCCCCTCGTATTTTCGCCCCTTGTTTCTCTTTGGCAACAACAATTTTAAAATTATAATTCCTGTAAATAAGAATCCCCAGTGGTTGCGAGACATGAAGCAGAAGTTAAAATATTATATGTAATAACTATTATTCTCGATAAATGTATGTATATAAAACAGAGGACCATATTTACTAGCCACGTGGAAAAGTATGATATCACATGAAAAAAAAAGAGTCAGTTATTAATAACAACCATAAAAATAAAAGTACAGTCGCGCCGAATTATTATGTATTATTCTTTACCGGATTCACAACAAAAAAGCACTGAAATTGTAACAATTGCAAATGACGTTAACAAGTGCTG
Organism: Lepisma saccharinum; assembly: GCF_977018435.1. NCBI lineage: Eukaryota > Metazoa > Arthropoda > Insecta > Zygentoma > Lepismatidae > Lepisma > Lepisma saccharinum. Next base: position 116,841,809 of record NC_139230.1, read on the forward strand.
TGCAAATTTTAAGGCTTTTTGAATCCCGATATCTTTAATGTTGTTGACGATCGTCTTATTAGAATTCTTAGTTTCACAGCATTGATTATTTATCTATCATGTTCCGACATAATTTCTGAGGTTAAGATGAAATTATACTTGCAATTTAATGTAATAACCTTCAGCATCAAATTCCCCACGTATTTAAATGGGAGAACAAATGCCCATCAAAAGCATGGGGACACAACAGGACTGCTGCCACCTACAATAGTTTGCTTTGATCAGGCCCATTGAACCGCCCTCCCTACTTCCATGCATTCTGTCTCGCTCTCTATTTGTGCTTTGAGCAGAGATGTAATTCCTTCCGCCATAATTTCCCTCATTCCTTCCTGCCCGTCCTCGTTCCATTTAAATTTTGATATTGTTCTGGTGGCAACTTCCCCTCATCCAACCGCCGTTTCCCCTCCCGTCCTCCGTGTTGCCGATTTCAGAGACAAAATGATTGGAAAGTGATGCGATTCAAGTACACGGAGAAAAACTGTTCGGATTTATAAAATGTAGCTCGTTGAAATGAAAAGTCCAGGTTTAGCTCTTTTTCAGTGATCTGGTTTAGCAACACTGGCGTTGGACAGAACAGAAGGTTCGAGAAACGTCTCTCCAACACGTGCGCACTGCGCAGGCAGCTCAGTTTTCACGCTCAGTTTGCTTCGAGACAGAGTCGTGTGAAGTCTCTTGTTCCGTGTGCGCGTTGTCAAGCGTGTTGGTGCAGGGTCGCCTCTCTGGGGATTCCCCCTTCGTGTGGATACATTTCATACCAGAGTGCGGAAATTGAAAGTGAGTAATTAAACCAAATCTTTCTTTCTTTGCTTTGAACATTATCAGTCAGGACGTGTTCATTAACAGGATATAACCAACATAAGAAATTACCAACACTCAATCCATGTCTCGTTGAGCGAACGAAAAGGGTACACTTTTTCTGACACGTGTAAAACTCTCTACCCAAAGTGAAAAGACTGGTGCAAAAATGTCATTTGAGTTGCTCTGATAGTGTAGCAGCGGGTTCGAATCCCGGCCAGGGCATGATTGTTATTTGTGATTTTTCCTTCATCAATTTCATCATACCATCTCTCGTCCTCATATTCGCGATTAGCCAAAAGTAGCAGAAAAGCTAAGTAAAATATGTCAATTGAATCACCATCAGCCAGAAGGCTACCGCCAAAATCTTCTCTCTTGTTCTATGTGACAAAGAAGTCCCGTGTGGTGTTGTAAACGCCCTCCCTCGGTCTCCTCTTGTCTTGAACATTATCCGGTTTGTTCTCGTTTCGGTCTTGAAGGAAAATCTAGATCTCGTTTAGACTTTCGAAATAATAATAATTGTAGAAGCTACACCTGCCACTGGCGGACGCAGGGAGGGAGCTGATGGGGTTACAGCCCCTCCTGAAATTTTGAGAATAACTGCATTTTGAAATGAAGCGTTGAATCCAGCCACTTTCCTCCGGGGGATATGAAACTGGCTGGGGCGGGGGGGGGGGGCGAGGGCGTATATGTTATAGGCACCAAATTATAATACTAATATTATTAAATCATCACTTACTTATAATACGTAATTAAAATAAGTGTAAATTGCGTCACCACCATTCCGCAGCAAACTGTTGACTTAATCAGTCAAGAAGTTGAAATTTGTTACAACAATAGATGCTTATCAACATTACCCTGCCTGTTTGTGTCCATTGTAGTTTCAATGACGAACGATAATTTTAATTCGTTCATTATTTTGACAATTATAAAGAGGACTGAATCAGTGCTTATTATTACGAAAAAGCCATAGAAAGTACAGGTTACGTTAAATGTAAGAAACCCAAAGTCAACATGGTTGCCAAATTTCTTAGCTATTGTCCGAATTCTCTACCAAGTTATTGAAATTTATTGGATTTTCTCTCGGGCCACCTCCTGAATTCTCACTGTTTCAAATAAAAGCAGTCAAGAACTCGGCCAAATAATAATGTCTGAATAATTATTAAACTAAGTCTAAAAATTGTAATTACAAAGGACCTTATTGTGTAGCCTATACTGTTCATCGCCTAGAACCCATCTATCTAATATCGACGTTTAGAATTTTGGCTCCCTCCGGAAATAAATTCAGTGTAAGGCTACGAACCCACAGGCCCTCCGCCTCTTTCATATCTGATCAATACGCATGTTACAGCAACTTTGATGTAGGCAAAATTTTCATTTGCCTTTCATTGTGTTGACTTAAGTCGAGTATCGAGTAAGCCTTGACTGGTTTCGGTACCACACGTACTCAAAGTTTAGGTGCACCTGAGATCAGTAGCATAGAAAAGAAAAAGGGCAACACACATATCTTTGCCGTTGCACACAAACCAATTTTCGTTTCGTCTCTCTCTCTCTATTAGCATCACGTGTTCTACGCTGCTCGCCAACCTTCGCCATTGTTGTCATATTGTCATTCCATTCCTGGACCAGCTCGCGTTTCACACCTTTCGGCAGGGACGGTAATCTGGCAATATAGCATGAGGAAGAGGTTGCTTCTTTTATGCAGTGCATGTTCATTGGCTAGCTAGTAACTAGTGTTGCCAACTGTAATAATGAAGCACTATTTCTGTCACGGAAGGAGAAAGGCAGTTAAAGTGACTGTGAGTTTTGTTGGATTGGAAGCACCATATTTTTATTTTATACTAAGTATTTGACCGGTTTGACGTTGTGTACGTTAATTGCGTGTGTGTTTGTTAATGAACGATAAATTCCATAATGCCTCCAGTTCTGTCAAAGTTGAAATCAAAAACCTTGCATAGCCAAGCTCGGGAAATTCACAAATTGTTCATATTTCATAAGTTTGGAATTGTTCAGCCATGCTTTGATGGGTGACAAGTTCATAGAAAAAAAAAAAGCTGCCCAGCTTATCGTCTAGTGGCAGTATATGTACTTGTTATTGTTGTGGAAGCCAGCATCGTTTGTAAATGTACAACAAAGGCAACCGACTGTCGCCGATCACAGAGAGACAATAATACTGTTTGAGGAGGAGTGTTGTGGTATTGTCGCGGTTTAACACGTTCGCATGTTATTAGTTCTCAAAGCAGTGGTAGTGTCGCTCGTGTATTATCTGTCGTTGCAGTTCCTTTGTGAGTGATCAGTTATAGATCGACCACAAGGAAAAAAAACCTTGGGACGAAAAGTCCCCGTGCAGCTTTCCCTTCTTCCCTTCACCTCGGGCCATAAGGAAGCATGGTCCACTCTCCCCCTCCCCTACTCGCGGGGGTACAGTGCACAGGAGTTGCGGGTATGCGTAGGTTGTTTTGTTTGAATGCCACCAGTGCCTTAATGCAATGGAAAATAATAAAGTGTTTATTTTGTTTGAAATCACTCAAATGAAGAAGTCTTCTTTGCAGCATTTTTGGTAATTTTACGTATGTGTTAGTCCATATGTATGTAGCTACATACAAAGCCACTTGTTAGTACATATTAATCCTAGTCCTGGTATAATGCATGACGTTTAAATCTCAAACGTTAGATATACCTGAATTCTCTAATTTTCTTGTAGGTAACAGCTGTGCATCGGCGCACTGCAGCGACTGTGTATTCTTGTCTACCTAGAGCCGGCCCCCGTGGCGGAGTGGTTAGCACATAGCGCTATGACACCAGGGGTTCCGGGTTCGAATCCTGGTCTGGGCCTGGATGTTTGTGAGTGTCCATTCATCAATTTCATCACATCGTCACTCATCCCCATCTTTGCAAATTAGCCAAAAGTGGCACAGAAAGCGAAGTAATATATAGCAAATCAATCTTGTCAGCGTAGCCTTTGTCTACTTTAGCCGCTTAAAACGAATGAAGAATTTTCATTAGCAAATTCTCATTATTCACAGAAAAAAAATTACATGTTTATTAGACACTGTTGCAACTGACATACAAAACAACTTTTTTCTCTTCTAAATCACACTTGCCCTCATATTTTATTTTCAGTAATTCGTGCTTGCTTATTTTCAAGGCATTCACTATTAAAGACTCGTGTGTTTGGAATGCTGAGTTTTTGTGCGTGCTGCATGGGAATAATAAATCAAATTATTATTATTATTATTATTATTATTATTATTATTAGTAGCAGTAACAGTAGTAGTAGTAATGTCGCAGATCTTTGTGATAAATTAGTATTTTTTTAAATTTTCTTTCACAGCATTTTTCATAATATTTCACAAGCTCAAGGGGGGGGGTTAAAAACGGTAAACCCCCTTGCGTACGCCACTGCCTGAGATCGAGGGTCTAGTGTATTGTATGATTATTATAATAATAATCATTGTTTATTTAATGATTTGCTTTCTTTCACTTCGCTTCTTGTGCCACTTTTGGCTAATTTGCGAAGATGGGGATGAGTGATGATATGATGAAATTGTCGAACCCAGGACCCCTGGCGTCGTAGCGCGATGTGCTAACCACTCAGCCACGGGCAGTAACGTACGCAGGATTTCATCAATAGGGGGGTTATTTCTAAAACATTTCCAAATTCACATTACCAGTGTTTTATTACACTTTAATTAATTAATAATACTTATAATTAATTAATTAGTTTAATTACTACTAATAATTCTACTAATGCAGCTGTTGTTACTACTAATACCACTGCTACTATTAAGTAGTAGAGATTATATATATATATATATATATATATATATATATGAAAGCAATAGAACGAAATTACTTTCTAGTCATTCAATTTTTAACAAATTCTAGGAGCATGTCAACTTCATTACGAAATAATTGTCTAGTCAATGGGTATTTGTATATGATAGGTGAGACATTTTAGGAATCAAGTATTTAGTACTCGAAGTATGGAACTCGTCTAAGGAGCCGCGGTGCGTTAGGGCGTCTGACAACCACGCGGGAGTTCCGGGTTCGATTCCTAGGGTGGGTGATCTAAGGTCGTAATTTTTCCGGCCTTGTCCCCGCATTAAGCGGCTTTGGAGACACCCAGCCTCAAATCAATCGGTGTCTGAGAGCAACCCTGGGGTGTAATGGCGGTCGGAGAGTTGTGCTGATCACAGCACCTCCAAAATGGTCAAGATCGAAAATGGGGGGCCCCACCAGTAGAGAAGCGTAGTCTTATGAAGGAGGCAAGCGATGTTTCAGTGCAACAATACATGTAGTAGTACAATGGCATGCCGAAAAGGGGGGGGGTGGTATTCGAGGATTATAGCCTCATTGGCCCGTTCGCCGGATTTGACAAAATATCATAATAAAGTGACGGTACTAAAAATAAACCATATGATCCGTAAACGTCACATTAACTTTCAAAATTCCAGGTAACGTTATTCATATGGTAGTAAACTTCTTGCATAACTTTCCGCATAGGACTAAAGGTGTACGGAATTTATTTATTTATTAGTACCCACTTGAAACTGTAGGTCCAGTCCCAATTAGCCTTATTGTGCATAAAGTGGATTTACAACACGAACTCAACGACAACAACAATAAAACGTGAAACATGTTCTTCTGTTCACAATGTATACGATTTACTTCTGTGCTGTTTACAAATATCAGTAGCTAGTTCTTTTTCAGATAGCTTTATTTTCACCAGGGTTTCGGAGCGGAGCGTGGTACGACAGCACTCCGCTCCGGAGCGGAGTGGTTTAGCTTTTTTAGACGCACGCTCCGATCCGGTTAGGAGTTTTTTTTTACACGAATGCTGTAATGCAACTGTGAATAATGGGAATGTGCAGTACATTAAAGACGAATTCCGTGACGGAGTGGTTATAGTAGAACCACATGGAAAAGAGCCTGCACACCTGTGCATCGTACTCTAGTGGTTTAATTGTATGATCGCCCCCGCTTGGAGGGGAGGGGGAGAGTGGATCATGGCCCTAGTCGAACGGGTAAGCTTTTTTGTTTGTGGTCGCTCTACAGCACAGCACCCTACACCCTACGACGTCAGGGATCCGTGGGGTGGTTCAAATTCCGGCATAGGCTTGTACAGGGTCAACGAAGTTAGTTGGTTGAATTGGTGTTTTTAAGTTTACTACAACGAAGTTAGTAATAAGTTTGTTTTATAGAGCTTATATTGATACGTTGGTATGTAGAATTGTATCCTCTGCAAATATGCTGTATAAAGAAACAAACTGTCGGAGTACTAAGTGAGGTGAGTGTACAATATTTGTGTGTATCGCTCATCAATTTAATCATAACATCGATCATCCCCATCTTTGCGATTAGCCAAAAGCGACAAAGAAGAGAAGTAAAATGAACCAAATCAATCAATCAATCATGCGCATTAAACATTGGTAAAACAATACAAGAATGCTGTTTTGGCTCAATAGAGAGAGAGAGAGAGAGAGAGAGAGAGAGAGAGAGAGAGAGAGAGAGAGCGAGCGAGCGAGAGAGAGAGAGAGAGAGCGCTATAGGCTAGTACGTACGTAAATTGTTCATTTGATTCAGTTGAAATATGAATTACGTAAATAGTATTTCTGTATTGAGATGTACTATTTTGTATTGTGTGACTTAGATATAAGAGTTTGAATGTTATGTGTTGAATGGGTTACGAATCATTTCAACCAATCAGTTTTTCTGCTTTGCGGATTTGTCCGACCCACCTCCCTCATACAACAGCTTCGTTTTGTGCCGTATTCCGTGTTCCTTGCAGGTGACCGGCTAGCGCATAGGTCTTGTGCCAGTTTCAAGAGGGGAGGAGGGTCAAACTGGTACTTAGCTTGTTTGTGTGTGCTTTCGGGGTTGAGAACTTCGTTCGCTGCGCTGTACGTTGCGTCCGACTTATCCGTACATGGTAGAGACATCGCCTTTGCCAGACAGATCCAGTGTTGCCAGTTGTATTAGAATTATGCCACACCAATTCTGGCTAGATTGTTCTCTTTGAAAAGCATTACTTGCGCGTGTTGTTTAATGAATTTTTTAACGCCGCTGATACATGGACGTCTTCAGGATTTTTTCCAGGAAGGGACAAGCAAGGTCTTTTTCTAAGGGAGGGGGACAACGACAATGAGGCAGAATTTCCCCAAAATAGTATTACTCCCTTAAAAAAATGTCTTCAGTTTGAAGTTATCGTGTCCTGCAACGCCCTATTAACATATATTACTGTGACTGTAATGAAATTATATGCGTGAAATATGTGATTTTTTTTATTTACTATCATTTCTGGGTGGCGTGTCCTCGCTTTTAATTGTTAGTTCTATGCATCATAAACCATGGAAGGTCTATACTGAAATAATGAATTGAACGAAATCATGCCGAGTTTTTATTTATAGGGTACCTGTTCAAGTAGGAATGGAAGGGTGCACAAGAAGAATTACAAGATGTATGTAAAAGAAAACCAAGTATTTCGATCAAGTTATTTCTATAATTGTAATAAACAATGACCATTGTCATATAAGTATAAGTTTCAATTTGGCTTTTCCGGACTATTACCTTTGCCTTGCCTTTAATCGTATATTTCTCTTGATCCTTAATTTTAAACAAATCCTAGATAAGTCGGTAAAAAAATAAAGACACCGAAACTATGGGAAAGAAATGTACTGTGATAGAGAAACAAACACAAAGGAAACACCAATGACATTAACGCAGGTCAACCAACACCATTTGTCATTGAGAGTTGAACTCGCATCCACGAACTCGCAGAAATATTCCCAGGGAATTCCTTACTTGTCTGATATTGAATACCCAATGATGCTTTCTGTTATGTAATAGACACTTATGAAGTGAATACATTATTAGAACTTTGCCACATTTCAGAAAACACACATACACATATACGTAAAAGATATGAATAAAAGGTTGTTCATTTGAAAATGAATTTCCAAGTTGTATTTTTATGCTCTTGTGAAAGATGTAGAGTAAAGTGAAGCCTCTTATTCTTAAACAGAATTACAAATTAATATTTGCTTAAGGATTAATTTATCACAATATACACTACATTGCAATTATACATTCAACATATGTTGAAACAGTGCCTTCTGTTATGGACTTTTGGTGGATTTAAGACTCAACAATACGCTATCGAGAATTGACCTACAGTTTAAATCCTACTTAAAGTGGGATTCGAGCCACTATGTCCCTCCACCAAGTATAGATTCTAGTGCCCCTTCATTACAAGGCGACGCTGTTACCACTATGTTATCGGGGCACAGCGCGCTACATCGTTTTTTTTTGTTTTGTTTTTTTGTCCGTACACATTCATCAATTCTCTCATTATCATCGTCGCGATTAGCCAAAAATGGCCAAAATGAACTTTAAGTAACAAAAATCAAATCAATGCCATCAGTGAGGCACGCATTGCTCGCAGCCCTGTTTTTGAAAATGAAACCATAAAATTCAGGACATGCCGCTATCCAAGTAGGTAATATTACATTTTGTGTTTATCACGGCTATTAAGGTTTATACATCTTGTTTCGACTTAACTCCTGACTACACATTGTTCATTACTGAAAACATGCTTTCAGTTTGCTGTGTACGACGTACTCATAATATATATACCGCGTGAGGCACCTAAAAGTACCACCTGAAATAGCGAAGAAACCAGAAACAGTAGCGATGTGAGGTTTGCGGGAAACAATAATATCAAATGGGGCTCGTAAATTGGAGGTATGGGGTGGGTCGAAAAATATCGACAAATGGGGCATCTGGAGCAAAGTCATATTTTTTTTAAATGGAACGATATACAATAACATGCATAATATAAAATAGCACACGCAGAGAAACACAACGCTGTTGGTCTCATGCATCTACTGCACATAGGAACGAAGATATGACCATGTGAAAATATGTAAACAAACTAACAAGTGGCCCACTTGACCGTCAGTACCACGGCATGTACAAGTATGAGATGTCGGAAGCCATTGGACAAGATGAAGACAGAACGTGTTAAAGGAAGAAAAATACAGTAGACATCGTCAGCAGCATATATTTGACAGTGTTACAGCATAATGAAAATGACCATGACAGTATGTCGAAGAACCACTGCGTAAGAAGCGAAAACCTGTCAAAGTGTGTGTTCAAAGTGGTGGCCGTTAGCTGCGATACAGGCAACGAGGCGCCCACGCAAAGATCGTTGCACAGAATGTAGCATCTCGTAGGGAATGTCCCTACAGGCCGCAGTAATGCGGTGTTGCATATCCTCTGGAGTTGTTGGCACATCCCGGTAGACAATGTCCTTCAGCTTTCCCCACAGGAAAAAGTCTAACGGTGGCAAATCTGGGGAACGAGCCGGCCATTTGACAGGCCCTCCACGTCCAATCCAACGATTTGGAAATGTATTTTCCACACATGCTGTAGCGCGTCTTGCACTGTGAGCTGGGCACCCGTCATGTTGGTACCACATTTCCCTCCTTGTCTGAAGTGGTATGTCCTCCAATAGTACAGGCAGTTCATGTTGTAAAAACTGTATGTATCGGTCAGCATTCAGTGTCCCTTGTATAAAAAAAGGGCCAATGAGATGTTCACCCACTATACCACACCACACGTTCACACTCCATGGGCGCTGGCGTTCCACTTGGCGAAGCCAATGTGGATTTGTCACCGACCAATAGTGCATGTTCCTTAGGTTGACATTTCCATGATTGGTAAAAGTTGCCTCGTCAGTGAAGAGGATACGTGACAAATCGGCTGTGTCGTGTCGTAACATCCATGTGCAAAACCGAACACGGTCCACAAAATCATTCCCGTGAAGTTCCTGATGGAGGGAGATATGATATGGGTGAAACTTGTGTGTGTGCAGAATGCGCAATATACTTCGCTGACTCATCCCAGCATCCCTGGCAATTTCACGGGAGCTAACGTGCGGATTCAGAGCAACAGCGGCGAGAACATTTGTTGCACCTGCCTCATCTGTAGTTGGCTTGTTCCGCACACGTGCTCGTGGTGTTACACTTCCGGTGTCTCTTCATTTAATAAATAACTTAGAGTGCCACACACGTAAATTTGCCGTTGCGTAGAAACGAATTTTCGTTTCGTCTCCCTCTCCCTTAGCATCATGTGTTCTACCCTGCTCGAAAACCTTCGCTATTGTTGCCACATTGTCATTCCATTCCTGGACACACTCGCGCAAACATCATTGAAAACAATTGACTAGCGCTCCAGCTCGCGGTTCCCACCGTTCGGTAGGGACGCTGATGTGGCAATATAGCACGGCGTAGTGGTTGCTTCTTTTATGCAGTGCATGTTCATTGGCTAGCTAGTAACTAGTGTTGCCAACTGTAATAATGAAGCACTATTTCTGTCACGGAAGGGGAAAAGGCAGGTAAAGTGACGGTGAGTTTCGTTGGATTGGAAGCACCATATTTTTATTTTATACTAAGTATTTGACCGGTTTGACGTTGTGTGCGTGTATTGCGTGTGTATGTAAAAGTGTGTGTTTGCTAATGAACGTTAAATTCCATAATGCCTCCAGTTCTGTCGAAGTTGAAATCAAAAACCTTGCATAGCCAAGCTCGGGAAATTCTAAGCAACGTGCACGAGTTCATGAAGGAGGAAGCCAGTCATGGTGTTAGCATCCCAATAAAGCATTTTGGCAAGAGAGCAGCGAACAGCAGCAACAAATTGTTCATATTTCATAATTTTGGAATTATTCAAAATAAATAAATTATGTGGCTCCAACATCATTTCAACTCTGGCTCCGGCAAGTGTTCTTGTAGAAATTGCATAGAGGAGGCTGTCATTTTTGCTGCTTAATGCGATGCATATTGTTTTCTGTGTTAAAATTGCCATGCTTTGATGGGTGACCAAGTTCATAGCAGGGCCGGCGGAAGGGGAGGGCGAACCGTCCCATCGCCCAGAGCGGCAAAATTTGAAGAGAAGAAAAAAATAAGCCTATTGAAAACTGTGATCGAGCGAGATATTCTTTTGCGCTGAATAGTATTGAAATAGCATAAGAAGTCTCATTATTTATTTTATATTTTGATGTTTTAGTTAGGAATATATTGATTTTCAATTTTCCGTTGCTGCCTAATGACCGGGGGGGGGGGGGTCGAAATAGAGCGGCATCTGCCGCCACCTCCCAGGGAGGCAAAATGACTAGCGCCGGCCCTGGTTCATAACAAAAGAAAAAGCCGCGCAGCTTATCGTCTAGTGGCAGTATATGTACTTGTTATTGTTGTGGAAGCCGGCATCCTTTGTAAATGTACAACAAAGGCAACCGACTGTCGCCGATCTCAGAGAGGAAATAATAATACTGCTTCAGGAGGAGTGTTATGGTGCAATTGTAGCGGTTTAACACGTTGGCATGTTATTATCTGCCGTTGCAGTTCCATACCAGTGTATACGGGTTTTGGGAGTGAAAAGTTAGAACGCCACCAGTGCATTAATGCAATGAAAAATAATATATATATTTTTTTATTTTGTTTGAAATCACTCAAATAAGGAATCGTATGAAGAAGTCTTCTTTGCAGCATTTTTGGTAATTTTACTTATGTGTTAGTTCATATTTTGCGAATTTTTAGTAGCTACATACAAAGCCACTTGTTAGTACATATTAATCCTAGTCCTGGTATAATGCATGACGTTTAAAACTCAACGTTAGATAGACCTGAATTCTCTAATTTCATTGTTGTACGTAACAGCTGTGCATCGGCGCACCGCAGCGATTTTTCTATCTGGTCCATTAGCAACACTGCTTCTTTAGTTCTGTCGCGCATTGCACGGCAGAATTATCTGCGCTGGACTCTACCAGACGTCGAGATGGCTGTCGTCTGTCCGGATATCTCTCTGCGTACACACGGTAGGCTTCTGAGGCATTCTTTCGGCATTCCCCATAAATCAGGATCATGTCCGCTTTTTCTATGTTTGTGAACGCTATAATCTTCGCTCTTACCACTACGACTGCTTGCTATGAACTAACACGATCTCGCGGACCTTCTATCAAAACTTGCTCTGCGTAAAGGCAGTTCTGTCAGGCACCTGAGAAGTCTTATATGCCGTGGTACTGACGGTCAAGTGGGCCACTTGTTAGTAGTTTGTTTACATATTTTCACATGACCATATCTTCGTTCCTATGTGCAGTAGATGCATGAGACCAACGGCGTTGTGTTTCTCTGCGTGTGCTCTTTTATATTATGCATGTTATTGTATATCGTTCCATTTAAAAAAATATGACTTTGCTCCAGATGCCCCATTTGTCGATATTTTTTGACCCACCCCATACCTCCGATTTACGAGCCCCATTTGATATTATTGTTTCCCGCAAACCTCACATCCCTACTGTTTCTGGTTTCTTCGCTATTTCAGGTGGTACTTTTAGGTGCCTCACGTGGTATACACACCGCGTGAGGCACCTAAAAGTACCACCTGAAATAGCGAAGAAACCAGAAACAGTAGCGATGTGAGGTTTGCGGGAAACAATAATATCAAATGGGGCTCGTAAATCGGAGGTATGGGGTGGGTCAAAAAATATCGACAAATGGGGCATCTGGAGCAAAGTCTTATTTTTTTAATGGAACGATATACAATAACATGCATAATATAAGAGAGCACACGCAGAGGAACACAACGCCGTTGGTCTTATGCATCTACTGCACATAGGAACGAAGATATGGCCATGTGAAAATATGTAAACAAACTAACAAGTGGCCCACTTGACCGTCAGTACCACGGCATGTACAAGTATGAGATGTCGGAAGCCATTGGACAAGATGAAGACAGAACGTGTTAAAGGAAGAAAAAATACAGTAGACATCGTCAGCAGCATGTATTTGACAGTGTTACAGCATAATGAAAATGACCATGACAGTATGTCGAAGAACCACTGCGTAAGAAGCGAAAACCTGTCGAAGTGTGTGTGTTCAAATTGGTGGCCGTCAGCTGGGATACAGGCAACGAGGCGCCCACGCAAAGATGTTGCACAGAATGTAGCATCTCGTAGGGAATGTCCCTACAGGCCGCAGTAATGCGGTGTTGCATATCCTCTGGAGTTGTTGGCACATCCCGGTAGACAATGTCCTTCAGCTTTTTCCCCACAGGAAAAAGTCTAACGGTGGCAAATCTGGGGAACGAGCCGGCCATTTGACAATAGTGCATGTTCCTTAGGTTGGCATTTCCATGATTGGTAAAAGTTGCCTCGTCAGTGAAGAGGATACGTGACAAATCGGGTGTGTCGTGTTGTAACAACCATGTGCAAAACCGAACACGGTCCACAAAATCATTCCCGTGAATACACTTCGCTGACTCATCCCAGCATCCCTGGCAATTTCACGGGAGCTAACGTGCGGATTCACAGCAACAGCGGCGAGAACATTTGTTGCACCTGCCTCATCTGTAGTTGGCTTGTTCCGCACACGTGCTCGTGGTGTTACACTTCCGGTATCTCTTCATTTAATAAATAACTTACCCAACAGACGTCGAGATGGCTGTCGTCTGTCCGGATATCTCTCTGCGTACACACGGTAGGCTTCTGAGCCATTCTTTCGGCATTCCCCATAAATCAGGATCATGTCCGCTTTTTCTATGTTTGTGAACACCATAATCTTCGCTCTTACCACTACGACTGCTTGCTATGAACTAACACGATCTCGTGGACCTTCTATCAAAACTTGCTCTGCGTAAAGGCAGTTCTGTCAGGCACCTGAGAAGTCTTACATGCCGTGGTACTGACGGTCAAGTGGGCCACTTGTTAGTTTGTTTACATATTTTCACATGACCATATCTTCGTTCCTATGTGCAGTAGATGCATGAGACCAACGGCGTTGTGTTTCTCTGCGTGTGCTCTTTTATATTATGCATGTTATTGTATATCGTTCCATTTAAAAAAATATGACTTTGCTCCAGATGCCCCATTTGTCGATATTTTTCGACCCACCCCATACCTCCGATTTACGAGCCCCATTTAATATTATTGTTTCCCGCAAACCTCACATCGCTACTGTTTCTGGTTTCTTCGCTATTTCAGGTGGTACTTTTAGGTGCCTCACATACATACGTATACGTTTTCTGGCTTTCTAAACTCCGAAAGTTAAATATAGCAACATTCCATTCGTCGTTTTCCAAAATTTTCCAATTTTCTTATAACCACCATGCCGATTTCCAGGTTACTGCTTACAAACTTGTGATATTAGATATGGCAACCAGACATTTCTGTCTTTTATAAGTTCCCTATTTTGTAATTTTTGCAGTAGTATAGTATGTAACCATTAAATACCTATTTTAACTTCCTGCCTTTAGACTTGAAAAAAAAACAACAAAAAAAACAAAAACAAGACAACCCTGTATTTCATACTATTTAAATTCCCCTGTTCGGCTATATACAAACAGCATTCCGATTTTATACCTTCATAAAATTAAACCAAATGTGGCAACCTACATTTTTGGTTGAGCCTGTTCTCAACACTCTAGTGTCAGGATATGACAACTCTGTATTTCAAATTAAAACGTTTCGTAATACGGTAACATTAATAAGCATGATTCCGATTTTCAACTTCATACATTCAAAATCGAAAAAGTTAAAATTAGCAACCTGAATTTCCAATTACTTTAAACTTTCCCCTTTCGCTACATTCAAAGTATCATACATAACCAGCGTAAAAATGTTAGATATGGCAATCATGCACCAGCCAGTGATTTGCATGAACACCTGTCCATCTTCCTTTGTACAAATTGCTTCGTGTTTCCTCTGCGCGCTGCTGGCCTTCGGAAGGTCGAATGGATTCTCTGCAGTAGTTTGACCAATGTTACTCTAACTAATATTCCGGAATAACTCACTTCTCCCGCGGCGTGGACTGTAACGTCGGGCCGGTATGCCGAAGTGCTTAGCCCGAACCAGAAGTTGAACCGAAATGAGTTTCAGTCGCAATCCTTGGTGGCAGGAAATGAATGTGTGGTTCCATTCTCTCAACTTATAAAACCACAGGTGCTATTGAAATATATTGTCCCCAGAAGTAGTAGTTGAGTAGTAAAAGTGATAATGAAAATAGTAATAATAATAATATCGCTCTCCACGAAAACAGTCCAGTGAAGATCGAAGCTTCCCGTTGCCTCCTCCACATCCCTGGCCTTCCAGGTTTGCCACAATTCTTCTACGCTTCACAGTTGACACATTGCGCATTTTACGTATGCGGTTGATTGTGCCTTTCCTAGTGTATTGTGTAAGGATTATTCCTTGCTTATTGGCAACACTGTATAGGTGAGTGACGTGATCTTGACTGGACTGTTTTCGTGGCGCTAGCTTTATTAATAATCAGTTTTATAACAACAATAACGGGCGATGTTCAAATGCCGTACAAATTCCACAAAAAAATTACTAATGTACTCGGAACCTTTGATCGTTAGTTTTCTGTATACACTCGTATTATCCAAGCTCGGAGCGCTCCAGAGCGGAGTGGGCAAGTTCTTAGAATATCGCTCCTCGCTCCGGAGCGGAGCGAGAAATTCCAACTTCCTCTGCTCCGAACCGGAGCGGAGCAACTCATGGTATCGCTCCGCTCCAGAGCGGAGTGAACCGTTTCTTAAAATTTCGCTCCTCGCTCCGCTCCCAACTTCCCTCTGCTCCGATCCGGAGTGAAGCGTCTCGAGGTATCGCTCCGCTCCGGAGCGGAGGGAATCATTTCTTAGAATCTCGCTCCTCGCTCCGGAGCGTGTGCGGTAGCCGGAGCGTTGATCCGCTCCGCTACCCTGATTCATATCCAGTTCTTCGCGCTCGTGCCACTTGTGCTATGTGATGCTACAATACGCAATATTGACTGACGTAACTTTACCAAACTCAAATGTACCATTTCTTAATGATCACTGCATTGCATAATTTATCGCACGAACAGCGATGTGCATTAAAAACTAAAAGATCAACACAGTTTTTGTTAAATAAGTTGGTAAAGTCCTCGTGGTAGAAGTTCAGCCTGTGGCTGCTGTACCACTTAACCCGCAGAACTATTATTTTATTATTATTATTATCAGGGCTCGAAAAATCATGGTCGCCATGGCGACTAAGAACTTCAGCTTGGCGACTGTGATCTTATGCTGTAATATGTACGAAATTTTGATGATTCTAAGTTCAAATTGCAGTACAGCGTAAGTTAGGAAATGATTTTTTTAAAATCAACGTTGTGAACATTCCAGAGTGTCAGTAATAAT
Source organism: Lepisma saccharinum (assembly GCF_977018435.1). NCBI lineage: Eukaryota > Metazoa > Arthropoda > Insecta > Zygentoma > Lepismatidae > Lepisma > Lepisma saccharinum. Next base: position 116,857,853 of record NC_139230.1, read on the forward strand.
TTCTTACTCTTTGTCCCTCAACACCACATTTCCTGTTTTCTCGAATGATTTAGCGATGTTTTGAATACCGTGATGTTCAGCTTCTTATACAGAGTGTTTCAAAAGTTTCATAACCCAAACTTTGAAAATGTGTATCATGAAAACAGTAAGATATATTTTCACCGGGTTTTCTGCATTATAAAGTCTCATCCATTGAGATATTTTTCAATGCTGAAAATTATCAGTTTTCTCCATACAGAAAATTTAGATAAATTAATAACTGGCGGAAGGCAGCGTTAAAATTTTTCCAGAAATGCACTTTTGAATGAGAAAAATACGTAAGAAATTATCGAAGGGTCATAATTAGATGTCTGATGCCATGTCAATCTGACATTTGCGATCAATATTGGTCAGGTGCAATGGGTTGAGTGAAAAAGTGCCATTTTTGGGACGTATATGTCAATGCTAGCAGTTCGAAATATTGTCAACAGACGCACGCCACATGTGCCTAAGTATTGACTATATATACATTTACGTTAAAAATCATAAACCAAGATTTTGTACCGAAATTGGATTCTTGAGAAAATCCTAGTCTGCCTCTGGTTACACTGAATTCTCTTCGCTCACTTTCGACGCTACTATGCCTGTCCTTTTACGCGTAATTGATTCAGCATGGCGTATTCTTTGGAGCAGCGTGTGTGCATTGCTGAAGAGTATTTTACTACTAATTCTTACACTAATGTGCAAGAGCTTTTCCAAGAAAAATTCCCTGCTTCTACTGTACCTCACAAAGCAACTGTTTTACGACTAGTCAAACATCAACAAATGATCCCACAAATTGTTAAGAGTTGGTATTATTATTGAAGATTAGGCACACACAGGAGATGTACTACGTAGAAATGTTCAGCGAAAATGCAGGCTCGACCAGGACTCGAACCTGGGTCTTTGGCATACCGTACGATTTCCCTAACCACTGAGCTGGCCTGGTCTCGCCTGATTTTTCGCTATCGCTGTTTTATCTGCGTGGAATCGTCTGCCAGTGCTACCGCAACGGGATATGTTGCCTTTGAAACACAGTAGCTTAGACATTGCCTGGTTCCTCCCAACATAGAGAGATGTTGATGCATTTTTCGCTCAAAATTTCTACGTAGTACATTTCCTGTGTGTGCCTGATCTGCAATAATTAACATCTCTACGCTGGGAGGAACCAGGTAACATCGAAGTCTACTGTATTTCAAAGGCAACAGATCCCGTTGTGGTAGCACTGGCAGAGAAGATCAGGCGAGGCCAGGCCGGCTCAGTATGTCAGTGGTTAGAGCAATGACACGGTATATCAGATACCCGTGTTCGAGTCCTGGTCGAACCTGCATTTTTCGCTGAAAATTTCTACGTTGGTGTATATATTGTTGAAAATCAATTCAGATGTTTTCAGGAAATTAACAATATTTTTAAAAATAATGTAATTCCTTTTATTTGGATACATGCTAACATAAATTTATTAACCCAGTGATAGCATACATGATTAGTTTAGCGCAGAAAACCTGGTGTAAATACCTCTTACGGTTTTCATGATATACATTTTCAAAGTTTGGGTTGTGCAACTTTTGAAACACACTGTAGTATGCAAAACTGCTGGAAGGTAGTTTCCTGGCGCCTGATTTTCAGAGCTTGCGCCTAGCTTTGAAGAAAATTTTTCGAGCACTGATTATTATTATTATTATTTCGTTAATATCTAACTGCTTAATATTGTGTCAATGGAAATGATAAACTGTGGTCTGAATTACTATCCGGCACTGTTACGTCAGTAGAGTGTACGGTAGTTGGATCATCCACCCACCTTCGTGTCAGAGTGTTTTGCATAGCGCGCCAAAACGACAGGGGTCCCTGGTTCGAATCACGGCGTTAGCACGGGTGTTCTTTGTGAGTGTCCCTTCATCAACTTAATAAATATCATCAACCTAAAGTGGTATAAAAGCGAAGTAACATAAACCAAATCAATCAGTAGTTGGATCACCCTGAACAATGACGTCTACTGTTGTTCAGAGGCGCTTGTGATTCAGGTAGGTTTTCTAACGACTTGCATCATACCGAAAAGTATAAAGCACCACAGTTCAAAACATTTGTTGCTCAGTGAGGTATCTAAAATCTATTTATTGAAAACCCAGCTGACTGCAGGCAGATAATACCTGTGGCTCAAGGACGTATTTAGGGGAGGGGTCCAGGGGGTCCCGAACCCCCCCAAAGTTTTATCAAGTACTAAAATTAAATATTGAAAAATGTATTCGTTTAGCCGCTGTTATATAATTTCCTCCGAACTTATTGGACGACAAGGATTATATTGGGATCATACGGCTTTGAAGGGCAGGAAAGACGTATTAAGGGCATCCGGACCCCCCCCCCCACACACACCCGAAAGACTTATTAAGTACGAAAATTAAATAATGAAAACATACTCGTTTAGCATTTGTTGTATAATTTCCTCTGAACTTATTGGAAGACAAGGATTATATTGGGATCATAGGGCTTTGAACGACAGGAAGGACGTATTTAGGGGGGTCCAGGGGTTCAGACTTACCCAAGTACTATAATTAAGTAATGAAAATATTAGCATTTGTTGCATAATCGATGGTTATTAATTTACTCTGAACTTTTTAGAAGGCAAGGATTATATTGGGATCATACGGCTTTGAATGATATTACTAAGAAGATTTATGTACACTACTACTCCAAATCATATGCATAAAATTTTAATCACAAACTTACTTCTCCAACTCCATGTAACATCATTTTTGTTATTCGATAAATATTCAATTATTCATCTATTTGACATTAATTTCATTGCCAGGGCACTTGTTTTTATGTAAGTTATTCCGATCTTAACTACAGGTAAGCTACGTAATGAATATGCGCTGTTATATCTCTATTCTTATGCAGGCTTTTTTACCTATTCGTGTAATAATAATATAATAATTTATGTATTGTAAGTAGTATTAATTTTATGTAATATATTTATTTTAATTTAAACATTTGAATTATTATTATTATTATTCCTGAGACACTTGGTTCGGACCCGCCCCCCCGAAACATATTTATAGATACGTGCCGCTACTAATTCCATAAGTAAATCATTAAGAAAGAAAGGGCCGACCCTTCCTTCGGACTTGGCGTTCCCACCCGAAATGCCCATGCTACACCAGCATTTGTCTGTGATGCATGGGAATAATAATTAAATTATTATTATGATTATTGTTATTATTATTCCTGTAGCAGATCTTTCATTGTGATAAATTGTCCATTTTTATTTTTTCCCACAACATTTTCCATAATTCCAAAAGTACAAGGGGGGATTTAAACCCGGTAAACCCCCTTGCGTACGCCACTGGCCACGGGGGCCGGCATAATAATAATCATCATCTCCATCGTGGTCATCATCGCAAGTGGTGTACATATCGATGATTTGGGGTGGATAGTCAGCAGAGCAGAGGGGTGTATCACGTGAACAGGTGAGATTTGCAGCGACGAAGTAAATACAGGGTAATTCAAAATTAATTGTGCAACTTTACACAGTTATTATGACGTTACTATTTATGATAAAAAATCAGGCAAGGCATCAATATAAAGAAAAACTCTGGAAGTTTTATTCCCACTTATCGGGCTTATTCTGCTTAGCCGATGCTCCACCAGGGTCGCCAGTGTCGCAAAATGACTAATGACTAGTAGAAGGCGTATTGTGTGTTGGAGCTATCGAGAACTGATTCAATCACAATGGTGCAAAGACATTTCCGCATGCTTTTCGGTAGTAATGTATATGTTTCACCCTTCCCGAAGGATTTGCCAAAGTTACAACTGCGAATTGTTAGTGCCTTCGAAACTTTTGACAACGACTTGTCTCGTGCATTGATTATCGTTTGGACTTTTTTCGCGTTACACTTGGTTCCCATGTTGAATCTTTATAATGTGAGTCATGCGAGTTAAATTTCTAGAGTTTTTCTTTATATTGATGCCTTGTGTGATTTTCTATCATAAATAGTAACGTCATAATAACTGTGTAAAGTTTCACAATTCATTTTGAATTATCCTGTATTTAAAAAAAGAATAGAGGCTTAGAAACAATTATTCTTTAAAAGGATAACACTACGACTGATCAAGAATTCTTCTTGAGAGTGCTCGCTACTCTTCATTTGTTTCGTTCGATTTGCCATAAAACTTATTTATTTTTTTGTTTAAATTCATTGGCTTCCATGAAGGGACATCCAAAGCGTACAAATGTCCGATTTTTTCTAAAGAGAAATGAAATGAGATAATTAATTTGCTGGTTCGAGAATGTTTTTGTATGTAGGGTATGTAATATAAAGAACCCTGTTCTTAAATAGAAGCCTATTTTATAACATGACGATTACCACCATGTAATCAAAGATTTTTGGGCTTGTTTACCTGCAGCGGTGTACGGGTGATTTTGCAAGACACCTTGAAGGAATGAGGCTATCACATCTGAAATCGTATGGTGGTACCGTACCGAGACGAAACAAGTCTTGATCTCGGTGCGAATTTCGAGATTGGACTCTAGACCTTGGCGGCCTAGGAGAAAACGAGGAGAGCACGTGATCAGACCATTCGAGACTGTCATCGACTGAGAACAAAACAGACCTCTCTAAAATCGAAACGAGACAGATTTTTGTACCCTTTCAAACACTTTTCTACCACTTTTTGCTAATCGCGACGATGATGATGAGTGATGGTATGATGCAGTCGATGAAGGAACACTCACAAAGAACATCTATGCCAAGGCCGGGATTCGAATCCGAGACTCCTGGCTCCGTGGCACGCTGTGCTACCCATTCCGCCACGATTTGCGACTCTCGCTCTAGTTCGAGGCTTTGGTGTAATGTTGAAAAAAATACCAAATTAAAAAAAAGTTAATACTGCAGGTATCTGATTATTACATGTCCTACATTTCGTTTTAATTGCAAAGTCAGTGATTTAGTGCCGATTGTGAATCTGTGCTCCATGGTTGCATAACGAGACGGATGTGCATAAATCGAGTCGAGGCTGAAAGAGACAGACATATTGAAATCTAGACAGGACAGACACTAAGATGTCTGGTCTAGTTTCAATCCTCCTGTTTTCTCTTTGTTTTCTTACAGCCTCAACTTTTATCACACAGGCTGCGCGCGCATGCGTGTGTGTGTGTGTGTGCTGGGGGGAGGCAGAAGAGGCGGGAGCAAGGAAAGAAACCGTTCAAAAAGAGTAAACGTCGCAGTGCCCTGTGAATTGGAAAATATTAAATATTGAAAGTTTGAGATTGTTGAAGACATTGAAAGTAATTTCAAAACATTTCATTGCCAATTTATGCAAAGAAACTAATCAAAATTTTCCACCTCGTTGCGCTGGCAGTACAACTATTTCAATAAGAATTACATCACGTTGACACTTATTTATTGCTAAAATCAGGGGCGGCTCACACAGGTCATATGACAGTCATATGCTCAGCCAAGTCTGTTTCCGCAAATATACTTTCTCCGCTAGACAAGTAGGAGATTTTTTCATCTAGAAGTATAACTGTTTATAGAAGGGCTGCACGAATAAATTTGGCGCCGAAATGAAAATAAATTATGCCTCTTATGGGACATAATTCAAATGTGTATTTCGTATTGTTTGCTCATTCAAATTCTCTGTTGCACAAATAAACAGGTGCAGTCAACCATGGCTTTCAACCTTTACGCCGAAGGGAGTATTTCCTGCTGGCTGTTGCCTTTGTACACCATATCGGTGAGACAGCAAGGGAAGGGAGGGGAGCATGTTCTGAAATCCCAAGCGGTTCGGCATAGGGAAGGAGGGGAGGGGGAGAAGTGCTGACCCAACTGCTTTTGGCAGTCTGTGGATTGCCACAACCTTCTGTCCATGCAGTGTGAGGCCAGACTTTAGTTGTAGCTTCGGAACTTCGGGAAATATAATTTCTAAGTAGCACTTCTTTCTGAGTGCGGGGGTGATATACTTGGGCGCTGAGGCGTAGGGTGCTAGACAAGCAAATAGAAAAAAAAGTTTTAAAAAATAATAGACTATGCGGTGCCCTGTGCAAGTAGTGGCGTACTATAAAATCAAAATCGTCGTTTTGAAAATCAGAGAAAAATATATCTAAAAAAAAGATTGATTGAATTAAGTTATTTTATGTCGTTTTTCTGCCACGTTTGGCTAATCGCGTCAGTGATGATGAGGCTTGATATGATGACATTGATGAAGGGATACTCACAAAGAACATCCATGCCCAGGTCGGAATTCGAACCCGGGACCCCTGGTTTCGTAGCGCTCTGTGATAACCACTCCCCCACGGAGGTCGGCAAAAGTGATATGAAGTAAATACATAGGCTTGTACTCAAAGTAGTGGAAGTGAGCTGTAACAGCAAAAGAATATCGTAACACCATTAAGCCTTGTTTCCATGATTATGAAAAAATATAAATATGCTGACCAAGACAGTAATTTATTTTATTAAAAACATAAACTTTTGTACTTGATACAGAGTCTGATGAAGACCTTACTAGAAGGTTGAAACGTTACGTTTAGTTTATGTTTTGAATAAAATAAATTACTGTCTTGGTCAGCATATTTATATTTTTTTCAAAAGAATATCGATCTGAAAGTTTGAATTCGAATTTAAAATTTTGAGTGCGTCAGCACTTAGGCTATTTTGCACCATTCACATTATACGGGGTCCAGCCCCTTATCGTTACAAATAACAACACAAACGTTGAATAACTAAGATCTTATAATATTCTGACTTTCGTTAAAAACTGAGGCTGCAAACGGGCACTCACCACACATAAGGAAATAAAACAGGACAACACAGAATTATACTGCTCATATCGATCTGAAAGTGTAAACTAATACAATCGCTACAGTACCGCCGAGGCCACCTTTCTGACAGTGACCCTCTGTTGCCGCGTTTACCTGCGAAGGAACTCGCGGTCAAACAGCCAATTACGCCCAACGCTTGGGCAATAAGTGACAACGAGGAGGTAAGCCAGCGTTGCCAACCCCTCAGCTACGAAAAGTGCTGTTCGAACTGTGAAATTATGCTAGAATGCCACCCAATTGTGCTAGGGCAGTATTATTATTATTATTATTAACAATATATTTTATTACTATTTTAAAATGTTATATTTTATCCAGGCGCGGCTCGTGCATAATTTTCCTAGGGGTTCACCAAAATATGCAAAGTGGACTTATCTAAACCTTTTGAGACACTACACGCTTTGGTTCGTAGAGATTGTACTGGGGAAATTATCAAATTTTGGCCGGTAGATTACTGACAAAGTTAATTTGCTTTATGTTCAGATAACAGTGACAGCACCAAGGAGTGTGTGTGTAGGGGGCGATCATTTTAATTTAAGATTTTCGTATGGTATTGTATTTAGGGGTATCTCAGAATCCAGAAAATATTCTCGCCTCAATTTTGCCTCTTCCACTCTTGCCAACTCTTTTCTGGTCCCACCACTGTCAAATAGACTATATTATTGAAACTGGATCCTGAACCTACAGTTAAAAATACAAATCTCTGCCTGCTAAAATGAGTATGTATCAGTAATCGAACCCAAGACCCCTTGATTACAAGATAATTCTTATATAACTATTCGAAAGTATATCGCTAAATCAAAGCGATTCTATTCTATTCTATGCAATATGTTAACTTCTCACACAGCAACAACTACACTCCTTCCAATACACAATCCACCTCACTCCACTCAACGTATCACCACGCCAAATATGTTTCAATCACCAGCCACGCACTTCAAAACAAACAAGTATGGAGACAATGACACGTAACAAAGTCAATCGCGCGCGTCCCCTCGAACACCCTCTCGCGCTAGAGTATAACTGATCGCACGAAACCCAAACAACTTTTTGTTCGTCTTCTGACGTAAGTGCGAAATGCCTTCATTGTTAGGTTAGGCTTGAATAAATAGTAAATACTACATTTTTGGTCAAGCACGGTAAAGCCCCGAAAATTGCAGTGTATATATTCTAAGACAACTAAACCTAAAAAGCCTAACATGTCAACGAAAGCATTTACTCTGACGTAAGAATACCAAAAGGTTGTTTAAGTCTTGTCCGATAAGCGACCCCTCGCCCTCGCGCGATTTTTTCTTTTCAGCTCCTTCCACCTGAAGTGTTTCCATCTTAAAGAAGAAAACTCTGAATGTGTAGGCAAGTTGTTTTCTATCATATTTATCTTATTTGGCCCATCATCTTTACTTCTAGCTTTCGTTTTGGGTCACCTCTACATTTATAATACACCCTCTTCATTAATCTAATAAGTCTTGTAAAATATAAATAATACAAAGAGAATGCCAAATGAATTCAAATTGAAACACATATTGCAACACTGGAAGAGAGAAGAGCGTGGTTCACTCCAGCTCGCTGGTGATACTACGAACTGCGCATGTCCGTTTTGACGCGACGACCTTCCTGGAGTATCAGACTGCAGTGCGTCCATTAACTCCATTTTGATCTTCAGCCGAGAGATCGGGAGAAGCGTGGCGGGCGGCGCTGGCGGAGATGCCTACATTTGCGGCCTGTAATGCCCGCTTATTTTTATGAACATATGCAGACATTTATATAAATATTGCAAAACGAGCACTAACCTGTGTTATAATTTATCATCTGTAATTCATCCAAGTTCTGCCCTTATATACACAAAAAATACGCTTTAGAAACGATGTTAAGAGCCACAGATAATAAAACATTTTAATCATAATTTTGACCAGTAACGTCCTGCTTAAGTTTGTATCCTTGAAAGAGTTTTGTGGCGATGGGAATCGTTTGGAGGTTTCGAATGTGCAACACTGTATCAAGATTACGCTGCAGACGAAACCGTTAAAAGTGAATGGTTTTCGTAAGCTTCCTTGCAATCCGATATCTCAGAGCTCGAGTTTTTTTTTGTTCCTTCGCGACTAGATGAAGGCATAGGTGTGAATATAGTGGCGAGCAATGTAAACCAAGAGCGTGTTAATTTCGATCTGTGCGCAAGAGTGTTATTCTTGGTTACTTGCACTTACTTGTTTGTGTTATTGCAGTGTGTATGTGTGTTGTGTCAGTTAGACGATTGGAATGCCAGCCGCAAGGTTCACGTTAGAACAAAGATTTATTATGTATGACACGTACATGAAAACAGACTCGTGTCGAGACGTGTGTAGGCAATTTGTACAGAAATTCCCAGGCGTTTCAACTCCACATAGAGATACGTTTAGACATCTTGTCCTTAAATTACGAGAAACTGGATCGTTAAATTTTAAAACACCTAAGCAAAAACGACGGATTCTAACCGAAGCAAAACTCGATGATATTGGTGCAGCGTTAGAACGTTCTCCAAACAAACCTCTACGCCGTGTTTCACAAGAGGTGGGCGTGTCAAAATCATCGGCACATACAGCCACTAAGCTACTAAAATTAAAACCGTAATCTTATAAACAGGTTAGTGCTCGTTTTGCAATTTTTATATAAATGTCTGCATACGTCCATAAAAATAAGCGGGCATTACAGGCCGCAAATATCGGCATCTCCGTCAGCGCCGCCCGCCACGCTTCTCCCGATCTCTCGGCTGAAGATCGAAATGGACGCACGGTATTTTCGCCATATGTACGCGTCGAGCTTCTGCTAGCCGTCCTATGCTTTTAGCATGGTAGGGGTTGCCTTGGAAGGTTCAGCGGAGACTTTGCACGAAACGGAACTAGAGGGGAGCTGAGTGGCTCTGGCCCGCGGTTTCTCCTTCTCACTAAGAAAATTTGGCACTCTACGCTTATGAACATCTCAGTTATTGTTTATTTTGTATATTACTGGGGGTTACTGCACATTTGCGCTATACAGCCAACCGCGCCTCGATTTTATCCCACACGCTCAGAAATACACTGAAAGACGCACGCATGAAGAATTAAAATCATGCACAGGAACAACGCTTTTTTTTTTTTGCCGCGGAGACGGCCTCCGAAATGGTAAGATGTCGAGTTGACTGAACCGAACCGAATACAAGCTGAAGACAAAGATGGTAAAAATTTGCCGACAAAGGAGGGCGCCACATGAGCTTTATTTGTCAATGAAATTTTCTACTAAACATTCCTCGCGAAAATACAGGCACCGCAAATGGCTGACCCCTCGTGTCGGTGCTAGGAAAGGACAAACTTTTGAGGGATCAGGCCGCCCCAACCCTCCTCTTCGATTTTATGACAGGAAGATGCGGAAGAGATGAAAGGCGTTTGTGGGGGACGGGATCCCTGGGCCAGTTTACTCTCCTTTGTTGAAAACATGTCCACTCCTGAAATAGAGATGTGAAGTTACTTTTATTTTTACATCTTCAGAGTACTTTCCTTTGAGTTCAATATCTACCGACGGTTGCAGATTATGCTAGATTTGGCTGTTATGCCAAACACAGGGTGCTAGGTGCCAAAGACGGTTAAATTATGCTAGGTTTAGCACCATTATGCTAGGGTTGGCATCGCTGAAAGCTCAAAAACTTGGAATTTTCCACGAACTATGTCTGACCCAGCTCCACCTTTTCCCACGACCGATGACCTTCTTGACGGGGCGCAAAGATCAGAGAAAGTGGGCGGGATTTGCCTATAAATCCTCGAACCCTAATCTGCTCTGTCACTGAATAGGCACGGGCGAGGGGCGACTGTTTGGCTGCTGAAACGTATGCAGAAGAATGCAGAATGAGGTAGGTCTTCCGGCTCCTGTTCGAGTTTGTAATGTTGCCAATGTTGCCTGGTATCACGAAAACACCATTTCATATATGTAGCCCGAGACTGCAACACACACAAGAAAAAGCTATTAGAAAATCTGCATAAAATTGCTCATTTCAATAAGATGATGATTTGCAAGTATACCACAAGTCCTTTCTGCTGCGCTAGCCAAGCAGCCGTTGTCGAAAACTCACCTCCTTTCGTAATACCGCTATATTATATTCCAAATTCCAAAAGAAATGTGTCTGTTTAGAATTCCTTCTAGAACTCTTGTGTGGCGTGCTTCCTCTGCTGTCTACATGTATATGATGGTCAATAGGCTTACGTAGCCACGAAACTTTCAACTAGATGACAGCGAAAGGAAAACCACACAAAGATTCAAGCGAATGCTTTAGAAGGAATTCTAAGCATATGTAATTCTTCATAATTTTGAATATTTTTTCCCAACAAGGAATTTTTCAAGAAATGCGAAATTTCTGAGCAAAAACATTACAGGAAACCGGATGATTCTCCGTTTTTACTATCCGGATTCCATCTCTTGAACTTATATATTCGATTCTAAAATTTATCATTGTTATGTCGGTTTGAGTTATAAAGTTCAAAGTCCACTTTCTGAATATGTAGTCTAATCGAGATTGGATTACACTGTGCTTCCACCGGATATAGAAACTCTATGCTATTGATTTGAAGACAACGAAGTTACCATGTGTAATAGGGGAGGCCAGCTATATGTTTGGAAAACAGTAGAGAAACATATGCAGTCCAAAATTTCCGAGAGGGCAAAGTAGGGATGGCATCGAGAGGATGGCCTGCTTCACACTGGATCCCTTCTCGATTTATAATCACCCGTTTAGTTTTCTTTCTCGTCTAATTTTTCCACCTTGATGGTTCAGATCATCTTGCTCCCCCTCCCTCCTCGATGGTGAACTTGTTTGAATGTCCTATGGAATTGCACGGATTTCGTGCAATTTTTTCTGGATGTTTTTACAAATTATATTCATTAATACGAATATTATATCATCATTATTTACTCCTTGTAATGTAGTTACTATGTGTAAGATGATGATATGTCTCTCTAGCCTTAAATCTGACTCGAATCATGAATGAAGAACAGCGAATTAGACGGAAGAAGAGTAACAAAAACATGTGTCACATTTGTAACTCTCAACGTTTGATTTTATAGTGCTTGAGACAAACGGTAATAACATTTTTCCTAACACACAAACAGAAAAGTAACCGTAATATCATAAAATATTTGCTGGGATAAGAGAGCAAAATTGATTTGATTCGTTGTTTAGCGTCGCTTTTCTGTCACTTCTGACTAATCATGACTATGATAATTAGAGTTGCAAAAAAGCCGGCTTTTTTTGGGAAAGAACGGAAATTTTGGCTTTTTTGGCTATTTACCAATTACAGCTAACCTATTTCACTTGAAGTTATTGTTATGAGTTTACAGGTTTGTAGTGACACATTTTACAACTAGCTAAAATAAATTTACATGATGTAGCAGCCAAGAGAGAGATATTGGCCAATCCCAGTGGACACATGTTGCATAATGGTTCAGGTACAATTTTAACCGTAGCTTACCGAGGGGGGGGGGGGGGTTGCAGGCTCACCACCTCTATTTTTTAGATTTTTAAACTGTTTGAAAATAAAATTACGTTGTTCTCTAGGGGGTTGATACTTGATATATTAATATTAATTAAGGTTGCATATTAATTTCCATATAAACTTTAAAGATCAGAAATGTATTTATGAGTGAAATTCTTGGGATCAGGCCATCGACTTGTAAGAAATAAATTTACTGGTCTGTGGTCTCACAAAGCTTGAGAACCACTGCAACAAGTAGCCAAAATACATCACTAGTTGCTTCGTGACCAAGTTTAGCGGCCATTTAACCAAATTATACATGATGTACTGGAAAGCCAGAATACAAATATATATTTTACCGAACACAAAAGTTAATGTAGAAGATTTGATACTAGATTTTCAAAAGGAAGAACGGTATTTTCTTTTTTGCTTCATGTACGTGTTCGTATAACAAATTCAAACATTGATAATCATGTTATACCATTAGGTTCTATTAAAAACACATACAGAACTACTCTAGTTATGTGAATATGCTTATACTACATAGATATATTTTATAAGCCTACCGAAATATGAAGATAACGCTGAAAGAACCGCCCATTTAAAAAAGCCAGCTTTCTTGAAAACACTGTTTAGGTCTAGCTACGAATTTCATAATGTAAATTGTATTTTATATTTAGAAATGAGTGTATTTTACAGTAGGGAGATAAACGAAAACCACGGAACAGGAAAAATACTGCAAACTCCTGTATTTTCATTGATTTGAGACACTTTTGTGAAAAGAAGCCGAAAAGTGCCCAACCAAAAAAGCCTCGGAAAAAGAAAACTTCTGTTTTTTCCCGATCACTTCCAACTGTAATGATAATATGGTGAAATTGATGAAGGGGCACTTGCAAAGAACACGCATGCCCAGGCCGGAATTCGAACCTGGGACACCTGTCTCGTTCTCGTCTTGAATCTCGAAAGGTGTAGTCTAAGCAACATATACTAGCTGGTCAACTCACGTTCACATCGTATAGAGGATATTAAAACAACTTTTCTTGAGAACATTTTAGTTTGACTCCTCGTTCCGACGCTAGGAACCCTCGAAAAGGGGAAATTTGATTTTGCCACTGATGGATTAACTTTGCAATTAAGATAAACAAAATACATATTACATAACATATAAAATCAGTTAACCACCCAATATGTATGCCCGACTAAGCAACGTATATAATATACCTTTTTTTTTTTTCTGCGAAATGATATCAAAGTTCAAACAGCAAGTTTCGGTCTCCTTGCCATCCAACTTTGTTTCGACACATATTCAGTGGCGGCTCGTTGTGAATGAAACTGGAGGGGCCATATTCTGTCGGTGAATACTGTGAGTTTAAATAACACATTTCTAATTTGTCTAACAGCCAATGTGATAAGAAATTGTGATATATATTCATTTTTTATCGATTAGCACTTTATATTTAACACTAATACAAAGATCATTAAAGATGGAAGAAGAAATAGAATACTAGCAGATTTAGACCTAGTGTTTCCTAACTTAAAGGACGGAAAGAAATACAAAAGGGAAGTTGATATACAACTTTGCCACATTTTCAGGAACTTTTAGTAAGCTGCTGACGGTTGCGTGTCCAAGTTGGGGGTGGGGGTGGAGGAGTTGGTGGATTTCATAATCGAATCGTTATGATCACCCCCTTCCATTTGGCCCAGTATTCATATAATAGTAGAACGTGAAAGGCAGGTGGCAAAATGAGGGCTAACTACAAGAAAGTATCTTACCCCTCCTTTCTGAAATCCTGGGCACACCACTTTGTGCGACTCTAAACACGTACTTTACATCTACATGATGTAGACCACATCATTGTAATCCAAATGTACTGTACTTTCCGCTGAACACATAGAAAAATAAAAACAACTCATTTGTGTGATAACTAGACTTCGGACTTTTAGGTTTTAAAAAAGTGTGCTTTTAGGTATCTGATATAGGCTCTAAAATCGTAAAATAAGTTCTAAAATAAAAAAAATAAAAAATTCTTAAATTAGGCTTTAAAAATCCTGAGGTAGGTTGCAAAAAACTTTAAAATGGTTCCAAGTTCCTCAAAAATACTGATTAGCCTGATTAGCTACAACAGTTACAATCAAAATTTCAAAATAAATATAAGAAATGTTAATGCCCTATACTCCTGGTTACTCGACGCGCGCAGTTTCCAGTCTCCTGGGGAAATCGTAACAACTTTTCTCCTGAGATTTCAGCCTGTGTATGGGACTGGTGGCCACCTACCATCGTGAAGACATTGGGGAGCTACGAATGAGTAGCGTAACCCGGTCATGGAAACCTACAACAACGACTGGGGGTTTGTCGGTTGGATGATCACTTACCTCAGCAGGTGGGAGTGAGGTCTGCAGTCGGTACATGTCCTGTTGCGCCACGGGTTACTCTTATTGTTATATGTAACAACAAAATATTACTTTTCTAACCAAATTTTCATTTGTATACGATTTTTTCTAAATGAATTAGGTATGTATAATTTGCTGCACATGTTAGCATTCCTCAAAGAAGTAACTGTTCATGTTACTGCATTACAAATAACCAATTACTTCCAAACAATGCTCAAAGCAAAACGGATCTTTACTGTAAACACATTTCAATAATTCTAACTAAAATAATACTAATTATAAACGGTTTACTGAACTCAAATTGCTCTTCTAAAAAAAAAATCACTATATTTTCAAAATCTTGGGTTTTATTTTAGCACCTCCCCCCTTACTTCGAAATGAGCTCCTTCTGCGCCCCTACGGTACAATAAATTGTATATATGATATGCAATATTATTTCGTATTTTTGCTCATCATATTACCTCGCTTGTGTGTATTTTTTTTGGATAATTAGTCATCTCCATGACCAGAGGAGGACACGAGCCAGAATTCTTCGATGGCCAAATTTGGACTTGTCCTCTCAACGCGCTTGGTCACTGAAGAGGCATAATTATATTATTATTTATGAATGTGATGGGACACGAACTGTATTATTGTGCGTGCTATAGTATATGTAAATTTTTCGTTGTTGTATTCAATGCAACTGCTTTGTTATTTGAATAGTTAAGTATGTATATTTTCAATAAGAATTATGAACATCTTTAGAATATGTCGGTATCCATAAATGTTTTTACATATTCCTAAGGAAAGGGGGCCAATCTTTGGATAGTTTAGTAACCTCCTTTTTTTCAAGAATATGAAAAAGATTCATAGAGATCGACATTCGAAAAGTGTTCATATAATTTTTATTTTAAGTATATATTTGTATTTAGTTATTTGACATAGCTTATCTTCTATACTTTTGACATCGCGAGGATGAGGTTGAGTGATGATTAGATGTTGCCCCCCCACTTGTTGCAACTTTTGGCCCCGCACTATGCTAAACCTTATGTATAAAGGAAAAGTAAACTGACCTTGCCCCCCCCCCTCAGTTTTTTGGTACCAAAGTTTGTCGAATAATCCAGGATAGATAAAAATCATGATTTTTATTTAAAAAACATCATGGATGATTTTCTGATTTAAATCGGATTTTTAATTTAAATCATAGTTTGTGATTTAACCCTCCTAATATTGCTTGTGCGTTTTCTGCACATATATACAGATATTTTTTTTATTAATGTATTAGGTGTTTTCTGATCAATCTTTCCTTTTTATAATTTATATAGAATGCTATGCTGCATATCAAACTGCTTGTGACAATAGACTGCATGCATAGTTTCATACAAATTAGCGATTTTCTCGACCTAATACTGTGTCGGAAGGTTTAACAATTTTGTTCCTGCCCTTAGATTTAGGGGTTGTTTATCCCGTATATTTGGGAATTTACCGATTATGCTTCAGTGGCTTATTCTCCACGTTACTCCGTTTACCGCCTGTAAACCAACTTTTTCATGCATAAAAGCAAATGAAATACGTCTTAAAATCGTGCTATTTTTAGTCAGGACAAATGCCTGAGTAGGCATGTGGATTTACACTTCATATAACGGAACTAAATCCGAAGAAAATAATACTTGCTTGACATTCCGATCAGAGCATTATATCATTGTCGTCACACAATATTGTTAGGTAGTTTTTAAGAAATAGTCATTGATTGCACATGACAACAAGATATTTTTTCAAATTTTCCACTTTTATGCCTTCTATCTAGCATCATCACATATTTCAGTACCGAAAATGATATCACTTCGTTATTAGAACATGTTTAAACCGCGATCAGTGTTTGCATCAAAATCAATTCAAACATTTCTTTCACCTCTACGAATCCCGATCACCAACAAGAACGCAATTACATTTTTCACGTACAGTTCCGGCCGACCTCCGCAGCGGAGTGGTTATAGCACACTACACTACAACGCCTGGGGTCCCTGGCAGGCACGTATCTAGAAATATGTTTGGGGGGGAGCGAACCAAGTGTCTCAGAAATAATAATAATAATAATAATGTTTAAATTAAAATAATTATAGTAAATCAAATTAATGCTAATTACAATACATACATTAGTATTATATTATTATTACACGATTAGGTGAAAAAATACTGTAGCTATAAAAATAGAGATATAACAGCGCATATAGCTTACCTTTAGTTAAGATCAGAATAATTTACATCGAAACAAGTGCTCTGGCAATGAAATTAATGTCAAATAGATGAATAATTGAATACTTATCGAATAACAAAAATGATGTCGCATGTAGTTGTTGAGAAGTAAGTTTCTGATTATAAAAAGTTCAGAAGAAATTAATAACCATCGATTATGCAACAAATGCTAATGTTTTCATTACTTAATTTTAGTACTTGGTAAGTCTTTCGAGTGGTTCGGACCCCTGTCCCCTGTCCCTCAAAGCCGTACGATCCCAATATAATCCTCGTCTTCCAAGAAGTTGAGGATATTTTACAACAAATGCTAAACGAGTATATTTCTATTATACAATTTTCGTACTTAATAGGTCTTTTGTGTGAGTGTGTGTGTGTGGGGGGGGGGGTGTTCCAGACCCCATAAATACGTACTCCCTTCCTGTCCTTGAAAGCCGTATGACCCCAGTATAATCCTTATCTTCCAATAAGTTCAGAGGAAATTATACAACATATGCTAAACTAGTATATTTTCATTATTTAATTTTCGTACTTAATAAGTCTTTCGGGTGTGTATGTGGGGGGGGGGGGTCCGGACCCCCTAAATACGACCTTCGTGTGCTCAAAGCCCTATGATTCCAATATATTTTTCATTATTTAATTTAGGTACTTAATAAATCTTTCGGGGGGGCGGACCCCCTGGACCCCGCTAAGTACGTCCTTGGTCTCTGGTTCAAATCCCTGCCAGAAAAGCGACGCTAAATAACAAAAATCAAATCAAATTGTATTTTGTATTTATTTAAATTTTCCTTGTGCGAGCTGTACGCACTACATACATTTTACTTTACACACACTCTCTCTTCCCTTAAAGTCTAATATTGTACTCTCTTTACGTTAGTATACACATAACTCTTAGTAGTTGATCAGATAGAAAAAAAATTAAACATAATAAGTATAGTTTAACAATCCAAATATTGCACATGCAAATAAAGGTATGCGTCCTGCTCATTTGACCTCCAGTCTCTATATACCTGTACTATGTTTCAATCTTTCACTTCCCACACAAACTCCTCCATTTGCACTATCGGGCTGTCTTTCACACTTCCCGTCTCCCCTCTTCGTTATGTGATAAGGGATGTTTACACTTTGCTACACTATAAAGATGGCTCGGTTGGTGCATATCACTCATTTTGCTGCCTTCTCTAATAGCTTTCCCCCCGCCGTTCTCTTACTTCTCCCAGGTATTTCCCCCACTTGCTGTCCCGCTTCTTTTATCTTTATTCTGTCGTCTACCACTTCTATCACCTCCCTTCCTGTTAAGTTTTTTTATCCATTTCTCCCTTAGGTCACGTGTAGAAGGCCAGTTCAGTAGGATATGCTCGTCCGTCTCCTCTCCATCACACAAATAACATATCGTTTCCCCCTCTTCGTTTCTCTTCCTTAATTGTTTCCATCCACCAAGTTTGAACCATGCTAGCGCGCCCCTTTCCATTTTTCCCCACAGCAATGATATATTTCGCTTTCCCCCATTCTCTTACTCTTAGGTGTTCCCTGATTGAGGACTTCGTTTGGCAGTCTGCTATTATTTCTTGTCTTGTCTGTGTCCAGTAATCTGTCTCTGATTTGGTTTTCTGTTGAAATACCCCCTCACTCTTCCCATACCAAACCCATTCTGCTATTGTATAGAAGATTTTTCACTTGTCAACCCCAGTTTTGAACTTTTTCCTCCCTTTTCTGTATTTCCAAACAATTTCCCTCACCGTAATTTGGCCCTCTTGTGATAATCGCATCCAATATTTAACAACCCTTATCCGTGCTTGTACCGTGTCTCTGTTCAAGCTAAATTCCTTGAGGATCCCAAAGTTGGCTGTACCTCTGCTTATGCCCATTATCCTCTTATAAAATTCGGTTTGTGTGCCGGTGCTGGTGTTGTCCCCCCTTAACCCCCACAGTTCTACTCCATAGTTTAATGTTCATAATATTGATGAATAGAGGTTTTGAATGACCGGGAAAGGCATTTGAGGTGCCTTATTTATTGTCATTATGACTTGTTCTATTCGCAAATGTTGTTTTAGTTTTTCTTGCTCTTATGTGGTGTGTTCAGTTTCATGCCATGGCGAGTGTTGCCTCCAGGTATGTGAAGTTTTTAACTCGCTCGATTAAATCCCCCCGTATGTCCATGTCTCCTGTCTGCTAAATATGTAGCCATTTTTGAAAGCGTTTTTTTTTGGGTTTTTTTTACATTCATTTTATATTTGTTGCACGCTTCATATATGCTATCTATGCCCCTTTGTAAACCCTATATTGGCTCGGACAAGATGACTATGTCGTCTGCATACATAAGGATTGTTATACTTTGCACTCCTATACATGGGATTGAGTCCTGGTCCATTTTAATTTCATGTGCCACCCAATCTATGAACAGTGAGAATAGCGCTGGTGTTAGGATGCACCCTTGTTTGAGTCCCCTAAGCGAAGGCTACTGCGCTGAGACTTGGTTTCCTTCGCATCTTATCGCATCTTCGCATCTCGCATATATTGCTTGCAGTGCTCTGATCATGCGCGCGGATATTCCCTTCGCATGCAATTTCCCCCACAAAATGTCCCTATCAACTTTGTTGAATGCTTTTTCAAAATCAATGAAACATGCGTATAATTTGCTCCGCTTTCGTTTTATTTTCCTTTGTACAAGTGTTTGTAATATGAATATATTGTCTGACTGTAATATGAATATATTGTCTGACGTGCTGTGCCCTTTCCTGAAGCCTCCTTGTAGTGGAGAGATTTTGTAAAATATTTCTTCCCATTTCTGAATCCTGCGGTTTAAGACGTACGTATGTGTATGTGTAAATTTTACTCCAGGTAGGTAAGAAATAAATGCCTCTGAAATTGTTTGCATCTTTTCTGTCCGTTCCCGTTTATAAGTAGGACAGATTATGGAGCTTGCCCAGTCCATCGGAAAGTACGCCTCTTTAAAAATCTTATCCATTAACTTGCTTTGTGCTTCCACCATATAAATATCAGTTTCGCTGGCTTTTAAAAATTCTGCGCCAGTGGAGTCACCCCTATATCTTCGTCGAGTATCGGAACGAAATCCCCTAAAAAATATCTTCCCGCGTAACTTCTAGGCGACGACGACGTCCCCCCGACGACGACACGGCGACAGTGTGTTTCCCAAATGTAGGGTTCAGTATGTGCCCAGTCGCTCTTTTGGCCCCGTAATTTCCTTAAAATGCCCCGCGATGGGTGGTTATTTTCTGCTACGACCTTGTTTGTGTCTTCGAAAGTTCCCTGTTGCCATTTCTCCTTTTCTTCCGTTAAAACGTTATTATAAGCCTTTCTACTCCAGATATACTTCTGGTTGTCATGCTAGTTACGTATCTATACACTTTTAACGCGTGATCTAGTTTCTTTTTCATCGCTTTGCACTTCCCGTTGCACCACCCTATCTTTACAGACCTGTCCCCCTTCCCCCTCCCTTTGCCATATTTCTTCCTGCAGGTTTAAAGATATGATTACCTAGCTGGACTGCTTCGTCTATATTGGATTCGTCTAAAAGGCTGCGCACATGCGTTCACACATCATTTTCGTTATGTTATCCCTCATAAATCCCGCGTGTCGTTCCTCCTCCTCCTCCTTTGTCCATATGTATTTAGGTATTTTTTTTCCCCCGGCTCTGTTTTGAGTTTCGTATTACTGTTATTGAAAACTGCCTTCCCGTTTATTTTGTACTGGAAGGAGATTTCGAGAGGCATATAATGGCATTGCGTTTGGGCATGCACACGAAAATTCCTGATCTGTTTCAGCATATCGAGTGAGCATATGGTATAGTCAATTGTGTTGCTTGATCATCGAAAAATTTGCTTGTGTATCGCACAGAGATCCAGCAGCGCCCTTCCCCCCACGATTAAAGTTGTGTCCCTGCATTCTCTCCTGTGTCCCAAATACATTCTGTCATCCGTCATTTGGTCCCCATCGATCTCTCGGTATGTGTCCCATGGAACTTCTCCCCCCCCCCCATGCGAGCATTCAAGTCGCCCGTGACCACGATGCTGATCCCAGGTGATCCTCCCCAAAGTACCGAAAAACTGTTCTGAGTAGAATTTTGATCCCGGTGGTTGTGTGTATACTGCTATTAGCATGAAGTTCAGTGACCCTCTCGAAAAGTGAATTCCCAGCATCCCCTCATAATTGATATTTAGTGGTTTTATGAACTTTTCCATTTTTGTTTAAATATAATTGCTATCCCACCCGGGTGCCTCCCCCTATTAGCCCTCCTACACGTGACTTTCGAGAACCCCTCCCCAGCGACTCTGGAACACACTTAAATCTTCCCCAAGTTTCCGTATAACACCGAATGTCAAATTGGTGCACAAATTCCATGAAACTCTCGTCACGCACCCTCTTCTCTAGCCCCTCGACTTCCTGAATTTTCTGCAGAACGTCGTTCTCAACATGCAAAACACTTGATCGCATCCGGTAATGCAGAATGGTTGGCAGCAATGAAAGTCAAGCCATTGCGTCCTTGAACAGTAAGAGGTTTACAAACAGTGCGTATTGACGATGCATCCTCTTCACGCAGGTTATAAGCAATATCCAGTATTATGGTAAACTTGCTGCCTAACGAGTACTTGTTGGGGAGGGAAGACTACAAAAAATCACGGGATTTCAATGAAAGAAAGTGATTTGACAGCTTACGGAAGGGACTGACCGTGTTCAATGGATGATATTCAGAAAACAACTTCCCTACAATTCATTGCGAGAAAACATGCCCGCCGCCAAGATTCCGGCAAACGTTTCGGAGCGTGTTGGAAACACGTTTGATAAGCATTGCGCGGCCTCCCCGATGGCGCAATGGTAGCGTCGTCGCCTTGTAATGCAGGAGTTCCGGGTTCGTTACCCGGTAGAGGCTCATAGTGGTTCGGATTCCACTTTAAACTGTAGGTCCAGTCCCAATTAGCCTTACTGTGCATAAAGTGGACTTAAAACACCCAACTCAATCAATCTATAGATAAGCATTGCGCTCACAGTTTTTGTGGCAGTGATTCAAGGTGCAAATATAACGATTATATGCCAACAGCCTATTGTAGTCTTCCACATTTTTCTAAGACTTGTAACAATGACCAGAGTATTTAAAAATATGCTATTTGCCACAAAAAGATCCTTGTATAAAGCTACGTAAGATACGAAAAAAATACAGGATTATGGAGCCTGTTTCTTATGGAATCAATCGCGCTTATCCGATAGTGCAGTGCTAATGCTATCCCCTTGTAATCGAAGGATCCAAAATTCGATTCCCGATGCAGGGAATTAAAAAAAGAATTAAAAATATTTTTTTTGGAGTGAATTAAAAATAAACTTTATCTCGTGTAAATGATAATTTATAGAAATGTTTCGAAGTACAAAATTGTGTACTATGTTTTTTAAGGCCTTAACGTATCATTGTCACTTTTCGTATGTGTATTGAGACAGGCATAGAATATATGCTGAAAAGTGTATACAAATATACGCATACTGCGAACGCATCCGCTTATTGATAAGCAGTATTTCAAATTTTCTGTGAACATTATTAGAGATTGTATAGCAACCACACACGTTGCAAAGCATGCGGATGTAAAGAGTAACATAAAAGACATATAACGCTAGCCATAAACGATTCATATTTCACCCCGCATTGGAAAAATCACGCCATCTTAACCAACTGAGTGCTGGACCATGCGGTTTTGGTCAGATTTCCCATCATGCTCTGCGACCCTGACGTCACATTGAATATCATCCATTACGAGCCACGAATATTGAAGAGGAAACTAATCCTTCCAGCAGATGTTTTGGGTCGCCGGAAACGTAAGAGATTGATTGATTGATTGATTTGTTGTTTTAAGTCCACTTTATACACAGTAAGGCTAATCGGGACTAGACCTACAGTTTAAAGTGGGATCCGAACCACTTGTGCCTCCATCGGGTATCGAACCCAGGACCCCTTGATTACAAGGCGACGACGCTACCGCTGCGCCGTCGGGGAGGCCAGGAAACGTAAGAGAGAATATGAAGTAGATTTTTTAAGACACGGAGTGAAAGAATAATGCAATGCATTCAGAAAATACTGACTACTATACACTTCAAAATTTGCAATGCAATGAATGCAAAGTTCATTTTGAAAATCAGGTAAATAAATAGTCACTTATGTGCATTATTCATGAAATATGCATCATACACGAAAATAGGCAAAATGAACTATTGTGTACGAAACCCTTATACCCTGACATAAACTTATCAAGTACATCCTCTCAACTTTCCACCCGTATTTACGATTTTAATGACGAAAAATAACAGGCTTCTTTTTTAAATACTATAAGTGGTAATGTTAAAAAAACGCGCTTATTCTAGGTGTGTTTATTTAATACCTACATAATGATGTGAAAATAACAGTAAACTCTTATCTTACATTGCTGTATGACATGATTTTGCATGTCATACAGCACCAAATTCAATTAATTCTTGTTTACACAAATCCAACTCCTAAAACAGATAGTCACATTTTCGTAATCATAAATAAGGTTGTGGCGCTATTCAAGGGTTTGGCCTCCCTCTATGTCGGGTAGAGGATGAGACCCGGGTTCGATTCCCGGAATGGGTGATCTAAGGCCGGAATTTTTCCAGCCTTCTCCCCGCAAAAAAAAAAAAAAACGGCTCTGGGTGTTTGGGCTTCAAATCAATAAGTACCTGGGGCAACCCTGGGGGATAAAGTGGCTGGAGCGTGGTGCTGATCACATCACCTTCAAAATTGCCGAAATCGAGAATGTATGCACGTCGAACTTTACCTTTTTATGTTCGTCTTTATGAACAATGTTAAAACATAAATCATGCCACCCTCATCGCAACCGGGCGAGATGTCCCTGGTGTGAACCCTCTGTACAATTCTGTTCGTTCATCGTCCATTCATCATTTACAATCATTGTCACTATCAACTGAAGCGACGTACAATAAATAAAATAAAAATAGGGAATGGAAATTGGAAGCAATAGGAAAAAATATGGAAGTGGTTCCTAATGTAATCTGTATTGATATTGAATCTGATTTCAAACTTCCCCGAAATTTTGGCATTTTCATCCAATTTCCCTTTTCCATTGAAATTTGGGCCAAATTTCGCTGCTAAGAGGTAAATTTCCTGTCATGTGGCAACACTGCCCTGGTAAGAATAATGTATCACTGTCTGGACGGCCAGGAAGGGTAGGCTGGATAAGGGGTGCTTTGTGCGTTGGGGAGCAAGCAAAGTTCCTCGCAATTTTTCATATCCTGACCTGTCTCCGTGTCCAATAAACAATGTGCAACGTGCCTTGTGCTTCCCGTGTGAAAACAAACAAGCAGGCCAGTTCATCCATTAGCATTCACGTACGAAATCAGATAGCTGAAGAAAGAAGAGGGTGGCGCCACACACCAGGGCTGCACGTGTTCGGACAAAAGAAAGGGCAGAATGGCATTGCTCAATAAAACGCTTCGTTTCCAACCTTCATCTCTCTCCTAAGCTCAATGCCGACCTCACAGAGGGAGGTTTCTTCCACCAGGGGTGTCTATTTTTCCACCGATGGCGCCTTCCAACGCTCTTTTGTCTGTCAGTATGTGATGACAGGAGGGGACAGAAATATAAAACGGGGTATTGCTCACAAAGGAAGCTTTTTGTCCAGGCCTATCACGTGAAAATATGAGGTCAGGGTCAGAAGGTTTCTTTGCCACCCCTGTAAATGAGAAATATTACTCGATCGGGTATATGCACTACCAGAACTGTTTTTTTTCTTTTGATGCGACAATTAGGGATCGAGCGGGACACCCCCAATTTTCAAAATTACCCGAAAATTATGATTTTTTAAATTACGTGCATAGTTTTGTCTCTCTTTTTTTTTAAAAAAAAAATATATATACGTATATGGGGACGGGTATTACATGCACTGGAAGAGTGGTCTTTTGCAGTGATTTCTCGCAAAGTTATAGCGGTCACAGCTCAGAACGGTTATTTTAACAAAATCCTGTTTCCCTGCTCGCTGCTTCGGGGTGGAGGGATTTTAATGTTGCCGCTTCTTGCCCAAGCAGTAGGCTTAACTGGTTGTTTCACCGCTGACCGCAAGTTCCTTCGTAGGTAAAAGAGGGAACAGAGGGCTACTGCCATAAAGACGGTCCCCGCGCCGACTCCACTTTAATTCATACAGTCTCATAGGTTCGACGCCAGAAGCAAATTTCTGGGACACCTGAAATGAAAATGGGGCAGTGGCGTGCCTAAGGAGGGTTGGTGGGAGTTATAACCCCCCTCTTTGGCCAGTATTCCTAAAAAAAAGAACGTCAAAGGTAGAAAAATATGACAAAATGAGGGTTAACTACCAAAAAAGGCCCTCCATTTTGAAAATCCTGGGCACGCCACTGAAATGGGGTATAGGACAATTTGGTGCTGGGCATTTTGGTTGTGATTGAATTGTTGTTTTAAGTCCACTTTATGCACAGAAAGGCTAAAATCGGGACTGGAACTACAGTTTAAAGTGGGATCTGAACCACAATGTGCCTCCACCGGGTATCGAACCCGGGACGCCTTGATTACAAGGCGACGGGGAATATTGATGCTATAGTGGAAACACAAACAAAGAAACGTGCGCAGATCCGCGACTCATGAGCACCGTACTCCCGCGTGGAGGGGAGAGGGAGAGTGGACCATGCTTCCTTATGGCCCGAGCTGAACGGAGGAAGGGATAGCTGCGCGGGGACTTTTCGTCCAAGGTTTTTTTCCTTGTGGTCGCTCTATAGGTAATTTTGGTGCCTGGACATTTTGATGTTAAACATTATATGCCCTTCTCTTTTATCTTATGCACAACCCTTTACCTCTGACCTCTAGTCCACAATTTAAATGACAAATTTCTGAAATTTGTGAACGAATATGCTGGTACATTGCCCTACTCCGTGGCCGTGCGGTCTAAGGCGCTGTGCTTTGGACTCAGACTACGGGACGGCATGCGTTCGAGTTCGCCTGGGTTCAGTCTCAGGGTTTTCGTCCTGTCTATAGGACCGGGGGCAACCCACCATCGTGAGGCAATTGGGAGCTACGAGTGGGTAGCGTAACCCGGTCACCGATATCTCCTATAACAGCTGGGGGTTCGACGTGCTGACCCCACGTCACCCCATTACTGGTTGAAGATGTCCACAGCTCTAGATAGGATAGTGTGAGGGAGACTGGCAGTTGCGAGATAGGCCAAGGCCTTCCAGGACTGTAGCGCCACGGGTTATTATTTCTATTATTATAAGTTATACTCGTACATTAGACATATGTGGATTAAACGCCGGATTACTCTACAGTGAAATAGCAGCAAACGGCAACGAAGCAGTGGACAAAAGTTTTGTAGTCTGCTGAGGCTAAGGTAACATCTTGTGTATCTGTCGCCTATTAAAACTGTAATAAAAACACTACGCTTTCTTGAGTCTCTGTTGTCGTATATTTCCTTTCTGTTATACTAAAAAACGTAAAGGTGTTCTAATATATTAATACCCTATTATGTAATTTATGAGGGTTTAGCATATGTAGTACTTAACTTATGTGTTACAATAGTCTCTAAAGAAATGAAGAGTGAGAATACAGTGCAGCTATGTGGGCCAAGCACGTAGACCAAGGCACACTTGAACTTGTTAAACAGCGACTAGATGATCTAGACCGGCAAGAAATAATGATGGAAAGTGCAACAAAAATATCACTAGACCTCCAGACAAGGGACATCCGGGAATGGGGACAAGCAAATTATATGAAGAAACGAAGCAAGAGAGGGAGTAGTAGGGCTGAGATTGGGGAGATGGAGACAGAGTGCGGTGAAAAGAGAGGGAGAGACATATGAATGTTCAATATGTAAGGGGAATGACGGGCCGGATCACCTGTTTGCATGTTCGGGAACGCGCGCTCTGCAGGACAAATGGTTGGAGGGTTTGGAAAAGGAAGGAGCGCTCAAATTAGTTGTGGGGCAGAGTGCAGCAAGTGTGAAAAGGTTGGAGAAAGTGTGAGTGTTTTTGTTGAGAGTGAAGGGAAAGAGAAGTGAGGCGAGGAAGGAGGAAGAAAGACTGGAAGAAGAACGAGTGAAGTAAATGATCTGTTGAGTGAGGAGAAGAATGTTTATATAGGGGACAAACTAAGAGACAGCATAAAATAAAAATGAAATGTAACAAAATATTGTAGAAATATTCAAAATTATGTAGTGCGTACAGCCTATGGCTCGCACATAAAGAGTAATAAATCTAATCTAATCAGATTATGGTTCCTCACAAGTTTCAGAACTTCGTCATTTACAGTGTGGACTCGGGCTTTGCACTGCTTCAGAGAGCACTCCCAGTACACGTTATTATTTTTGGCCTTTTCTTTTAAGTACAAAAATTCATCATGAGTTAGTTTCTTCACACCGTGAGAGGTATTCTCTAACAAAGCCATTTTCTATATGTTGAGGAAGACATTCAGCATATGCAGTCACTGAAATTGTATCAGGGGTCAGAGGTGAAAGGGCGTGCAAAGGAGAAGAGTGCTAGAAATGTTCAGGCACCCAAATGTATGGCACAAAATTACTTAGCACTGAAATGTCCAGGCACCAAAAGTCCTGGCTCCAAAATGCCCGTGCTTTTTTATATACGACAATTAGGGGTCCAGCGAGAGACCTCCAATTATCAAAATTACCCGAAAATTATTATTTTTTAAAAAAATCACGCGAATTTAGCAGTAGCGTTACTACATGTTATCGCGTTTACCGCTCGTAAACCAACTTTTCTCATCTATTTTATATATACATTTAGGTTTAATGTATGGAAAATTGCTTATTATGTAGGACAAGCGTTTAAAGTAGACTTACAACTATGTACGCCACTGAACGTTGTTCAGCACACCATTCTCATAACCTGGGTTTCTCGTCGGTTGTACGCGGGTAAGGCGAAGAAGTCTAAGAAAAAGTAGGCAAGTTGCTATTGATGAACCCGTGGCCCAGCGTGGTCAGATCACCGCTGGGAGCAGCGCTGGCGAACGAAAGGTTCGTTTGTTATTTCTATTTCTGTGCCGCACTTGGCAGAGCCAGTGTTGCTACGTGAAGGCATTTTTTTTCTTTGTGCAGGGAAATCCATCACCAATTTTGGGTGAAAATTGAAATTTTTATGAAAACCTATCGAAATTACCGGAATATTTGTTGTCTGACTCCTGTTTTTGTTTTGTTTGCATTGGTGTTTTATTTCTATTATATCTAATTTTCCGAGGAGGGGGTAAGTCATAGTAATACCTCTCCGATGGCGCACTGGTAGCGTCGTCGCCTTGTAATCAAGGGGTCCCGGGTTCAATACCCGGTGGAGGCACAAGTGGTTCGGATCCCACTTTAAACTGTAGGTCCAGTCCCGATTAGCCTTACTGTGCATAAAGTGGACTTAAAACACCAACTCAACAGCTCCGCCTGCGCAGGCCTCAGAGGTGAAAATCCACTGGCAACCCTGTGAGGAAAACCTGCTCTGCTTATTGTTCCAACAAAGTTTGCGACGTTCAAATCCATATTCGAAAAGCTAGATAAGCTACATGTTTTGTGGTGAAGTTAACAAGATTGGAATTAAAATTGATTTTTTTATTTCGCTCGTGTGTTACTTTTGGCTAATCGCGAAGATGAGGATGAGAGGTGATATGATAAAGGAACATTCACAAATACCACCCCTGCTCAGGACGGGATTCGAACCCAGGACCCCGTGCGTCGTAGCGCCTCTGCAAAGGAGGTTGAGAGTGAGGCTGACAGTCAGTGCCCAATGTAAGTAAGTAAGTAAGTAAGTAAGTATTTATTGCTCATCTCATGTGCGAGCCATCGGCTGTGCGCACTACATCTATTCGTATTACACAACTATGATTTTTCTTACACACTACACTTTCCATTACATTTCGTATAGGTGTAAAATAGCAGTTCTGGTTGTTTTAACTGTTCTCACTTAAACTAACACTTATTCCTCTTCCTTATCCCGTCTCTGTGCAACACTTCTTTTTCCCCTAACTGTTTGTAAATAAACCCCCACTTTTTCCAATAGTTCCATGTTCCTTTGCACTACGATTGATTTGAACACAGTTTCCAAGCTGATGTTGCGTAGCTTCTCCTCCTGCAGAACGCGCGTGTCCTGACATAAGAATAAATGTTCTGTCCCATCCTCACCATTGCATAATACGCATTTATATATCCCTTCCTCATTTTTTACTGTGTTGTGTCTCCATCCCCCTAGCCTGATCCATGCCAACCCCTTTCTTGCCACCATGCTCACCTTCTTGATGTACGGTACCTGTCCCCATTCCCGCGGTCCCCTTCTTTGGAGGGGTTTCACATTCCGCTATTGTTTCCTGCCTATCTATATCCTCTAATCTTTGTTTCACTAATTGCAATGTCCCCTGGTCGACGTGTTCCCCCTCCCAGATCCATCCCAGTCCAATTTCGTATAGTTTACCTCTGATCTCTTTCGCCCATGTTCCCATTTCCTCCCCTTGCACCTGTTGCATCAGCGCTTGCCCTTTTACCGAGTTCTCCCTTCTCGATATTAATGTCGCCCAGTATTTAACCCTTCTCAACATACCCCACGTATTCTCCCTTACCAATCCAAGTTCCCGTAGTACGCCGCAGTTTGCAGTGCCCATGCTGATATGCAAAGCCCTCTTGTAAAATGTGCATTGGATTCTGTTTAGTGCATCGCCCCCCTTTGCTCCCCATATCTCCCTCCCGTACCCTATTGACCCTATTAATAATGTACGATACAGTTTTTCCACAAAATGTATATCGTATTTCTCCAATTTCCATACTGTCCGCATTATTTCGTTTGTTATTGCCCCAACCTTTCCTTGTACCGTTTGCATGTGTCTTGTCCACGTCCCTGCCATAGTGAGAACTAATCCCAAGTATTTTATTCTTTTTACCCTTTCTAATTCTTGCCCTCTGAAAGTCCACCTTTCGTCTTTTCCATATACATATCCGTTCTTGAACACCATAACTTTTGTTTTTGTAAGATTTACTTGCAGTTTGGATTCTCTGCTGTATCTTTCCAACCCGTCCAGAGCCCTTTGTAGGCCGGCATTTGTCTCCGAGATCAGAACCACATCATCTGCGAACAAGAGCGCTGTTACCCTTGTCGTCCCGACCTTGGGGGTGTCGGCTTCTTCACCCTCTACATACGCCACTATATCATTTATATAGAGAGTGAAGAGCAGGGGTGACAGAACACATCCTTGCTTTACCCCCGCTTCCGATTTTCGTTTCTCTGTCACGGTATCCACTTGACACCGTACACAGAATTCTACTTTTGAATATATTGCCTTTATTGCGTTTATCATCATGGCCGACATTCCCATTTCCCACAATTTGTCCCAAAGTTTTTCTCTATTTACAGTATCGAACGCCTTTTGGAAGTCGACAAAACAGGTATATAGCTTCCCTCTCTTTTTCTTTAGTTTTTCTTCCATCAATGTTTGGAGTGTAAATATATTGTCCAACGTGGTGCTCTTATCTCTAAATCCGGTTTGTAATGGCGTTATTTTGTCGAATATGTCAGTCCATTTTTTAATTTTCCAGTTGAGTATGCTCGTGTAGACTTTACTTAATACTGGAAGTAACGAGACCCCCCTATAGTTGTTTGGATTGTCCATATCCCCCTTTCCTTTGTAAATGGGACAGATGATAGACTGGCTCCAGCACTCGGGGAATAATCCCCTGTTGTACATACTATTAAACAAACGTGTAGCTACTCCCACCATATTCGGCCTTTGTAGTCCTGTTTTTACCATTTCCCCCAAAATTCCATCCGCCCCTGCAGCCTTCCCGCTTTTCAAGTTTTGTATTGCTCGTCTGACATCCGTCTCCGTTATTTCATTGTCTAGGACAGGAATATGTGTCCCCAGGATTGGTTGGAAAATTCCATTTACGCCATTGTTTCCCCCTTCCTCCTCTGGTATTTTGTATAGTTCTGCAAAATATATATCCCATGTTTTTGGCTCTATGGTACTGTTGGTCCCTTTACTTCCCCTTAGCTTCTTTATCACCCCCCCATATCGCTCTACTGTCTTTTGTCTCCATTGCTGCTTCTAGCATCTCCGTATTTTTTACTTTCCAATCCTGCTTCGCCTGTTCTATGATTTGCTTATATTTTCTTCAGAGTTCTACATACAGCTGTCTTTTATTTTCACTGTTTAATATCCTAAAATCTCTCAGTGCTTTTTGCAAAGTCTTTGTTGTTTCCCTGCATTTTCCGTTGTACCACCCTCTTTTCGTTGGTTGTTTTATTTTGTGCACTCGCATGTGCCTCCCGGCTCTTGTAATAGTGTGCTGCAACAAGTCTACGGCTCTTTCCACCTCCCCATTTTCCATTTCTCTCTCTATT
The DNA here is from genome assembly GCF_977018435.1 of Lepisma saccharinum. NCBI lineage: Eukaryota > Metazoa > Arthropoda > Insecta > Zygentoma > Lepismatidae > Lepisma > Lepisma saccharinum. Next base: position 116,889,146 of record NC_139230.1, read on the forward strand.
TGCTCTGCCATCATCAACGTAAACCCGTCCCCCATGATTTCTCCCATCCTTTCCCTTTCCACCTCGTTCCATTTAAATTTCGGAATTTTCCTAGTTTGTGCCCCTTTTCCCTTTTTCTGTGCACTCTGTTCTCCCAGGTTCACCTCATGTGGTTCTGATCTCAGTGACAATATGATTGGGAAGTGGTGCGAATCTATTCTGTCTCCTACATAGAAGTCCCTCAACTCCCCTATTATTTCCCTCGAACAAATAGCATAATCAATGACACTTTTCCCCGATTGAGCTATAAATGTATACTCCCCGTCCCGATCTCCAAAATATTTCCCATTTAATATCTCTAGGTTCATCGCTTCGCACATTTGTAATAGCTGCCTGCCGTCCGTGTTGATAGTTTTATCCTTGCTTTTTCTTCCCCTCCCCCCTCCCCTTCCGATATGACTTCTTCGTCTCCAATTCTGGCGTTCATGTCTCCTAATATTATAATGCCTGCTGTTGGGTCGCTATCTGTTATATCCTCTACGCATTTTGTCAAGTCCTCAAAGAATTTTTCTGAGTGAAATTTTGAATTTTTCGGTTGCCTGTAGGCTACTATTATATATAAATGCCAGTTTCCAATATTTATCCTTGACGCTAATAACCCCCTTACACCTGTATCTATCTCTTCCACGTTCTTCCTGATATTATGAGCTAAGTTAATAAGAATCCCTCCCGAGTGTCGCCCCCTCTTCCCCGACCTTTGCGCGTCCTGCAGGAGAGAGTATTTGCCCATCGCTTGCGGCGCTTCGCCTGCTGGCAACCACGTTTCCACCATACATGAAATCAAACTCTTTCACAAAATTTACAAACGAGGGATTGGAGAGTTTCCCCCTGAGACCCTCAATGTTCCAAAATAGAATGTTTATGACCCCACTTTCAACCCCCTCAAAGTCATTGACCTTACCTCCTCCTCCCCCGTCGTCCCGGTCCTCCTGGATACCTTCCTCTTCCCCCTCTCCGTCGGTCGGTCCTTGCCTTCAGGAACTTCGCCTACCTACTCCTAGGCGGGGGGGCGGTCCACCCCTCCCCCTCCCCCTGTAGCTTCCATCTCTAAAGCGCGGGTCTCTTGTCTCCTGACGGACTGCAGACAGGTGTTTTTATTTGTTCTTATTTGATGACAGGACTTCAAAAGAAACACCCATGCAAAGATTAGAACCAGGGTTGGCCCGGGGCCCAGCCTTGTATTCCCCACGTGGTTTTTTTCCCAGGAAAACCCACCTCAAAAAAACCCACAAAAAACAGTACAAAAGTTTTTTTTTTAGAAAATGTAAATTATTGCTTTAAATACTGGCGAGGTTCTACGATTGTCAATTTTTTTTGGAAACCTTGTAAAGAAAAGGCTTAGTAGAGCCTATAATACTAAAAATAATGAATATCGTACAAGTCGTAGTGTGTTTTTCAGGCTATTTTCCTCAAATCATGCTAGAAATGGACTTTTAACACAAATAAAAAGATTATATGTCCAAGAAACAAAAAAAAAAAGTATCAGAAATTTTTAGATAAAACATTTGCATTTATTTATGCAGCATAGTTGAACAAAGCTTATAATTTTGAAATGTGGGAGCACTTAGGTTATCAGTCACTTCCTTATGTGGGGGAAACCATAGTGGCACATCATAGTTTCAGCTGTGATGATCAATTGATACAATACTTTTTTGCATGCATTACAAGGGAGGATTGAGTACATTTTATTAAAATGTCGTTACTTGTGGCATAATTATATCGGAACATTCCTTAAATGATTTTTTGCATTTCTCATCATAATGGGTGGCTTGCCTGTGCAAGATAAATGTTATTTATGTCTGGTTAGAAGCTCTATGCCCATGTAAGTTGTGCATCTTCATAATTACCACAATGTGAGCTTTGTGGGCGAAACTTACAGGAGCATTATGATATTTGCACTATAATTTGACAATAACAGTATCAAAATATGATGCATGATTTAGGAGCAGCTTGAGTTGAGTCGTAAGAATTGAAAGAGCGCTGGGGAAAATTTGGAATCCGCTAATTTTAGCAAACTAACCCTGTTTCTGTGTTCATTCCTCCCTCTCGTATTCGTGTATTTTCTGTTATTTTTTTATGCCTTTCATATTCCAATGTCTCAGTGATAATAATGTCTCACTGCGCTACAAGCGCATCGCGCATGTCCACACTATCCCATGAAAGATACAAATTCTGATATCGTTTACCATACATTTCCATCCGAACCCCGCGGTGGTGGCTCAGTCGGTAAGCGGCTCCGGCGCCCACCCAGCGTCGAATAACATGGGTACCTGGGGGAAACCCTGGGGGGTAAAGGCGGTCAGGGGCGTGATGCTGATCACATCACCCCCACTCACGACCGGATCAAGAAAGTGTGGGGCGTTACCCCCACACCCCCTATGCGCCTTCATGGCGTGGTGCTAAGCACAGGAGAACACTTTACCTTTTTTTTTTACCCCGCGGTGGTTTAGTCGGTAGGGTGTCTTGACTAACACGCGGGTACCAGTGTTCGATCGATTCCCTGGGTGGGTAAGATCGGAATTCTTCCGGCCTTGTCCCCGCATAAAACGGTTCAGGGACGTACTCAGCCTCAAATCAATGAGTATCTGGGCACAACCGGGGGGGGGGGGTAAAGGCTGCCGTTGCGTGGTGCTAATCACATGACCGCCGAGATCGAGAATGTGCGAGACCATGGCCGTATTTAGAGGGGGGGTTTCTAGGGTTCAAACCCCCCCCGAAACTTCTGACATGTTGGATTAATGGAAGTTCAGAAACCAAAATCTGTAACAAATTTTCAATTTTTTTTTCGAAGCATCACAAAAATACATTGAGACAATGTTGAAACGATCGAGCTAGAATTTTCATACATTTGGAATTCTGAAACTTGAGTGAAACAGGATTTATTCTCAGAATCGTAACCCACCCGCGACCCCTCCATTTTCACTTATGCTGTCATCTTTCCAGTGTTGCTCCTGCGTCACAAGGAATATAGACTGAAGATAACCTTATGATTGTCCCAAAATTCCCTTTCCAACTTTTAAATTCCCTGTCCGATAAAGTCGAAAATCCCCCTTGATAGGAGTTCAAACCTAGGATCTCCAGTTTTGTAGCGCATTTAGTTCGCGATTGAGGTTACAATCCATGCACCAGGCTAAGTTTTTAAAAAGAATAACTGGTTCCACACTTTTCAAAATTCCAAAAATTTAATTTTAAAGTCAAACAACAAAAACTTTATGACTAAAATTTCCATCTAACTTTTAAAGCTTTTCTCTTGAATGTATCTAAAGTTTAATGACGAAGTATAATAATTGTGCATTTAAGTACACACTGTATGAAACGTAAAAAAAAACAAAAAGAAACTTGTGCTGGATATTCACTCATCTGCTGGATTGAGTAAGCCCCCCCTCAAGGATATAACAATAATATAATAATAATTATTATTAGTATTATTATTATGGAATAAAATTGTTTTATTATTATGAAATTTTAATTATTATTGTACAATAATTGTTATTATCTCTATTATTCAAATTTCTGGCGACGCCCATGGGAACAATTATGAATGAACCCCCCCGAAATTTTTTCCTGCCTACGGCCATGTGCGAGACTGCTACCTCCACATCCCCTAAACTTAGCTTTACCTTACATTTCCGTCCGATGAGAAATTCAGAAACTGCAAATGCTATTGAAAAGACAAATTTCAGGTTGCTTGCTATATTTCTTACGAGAATGTTACGAATGTGATTAAAAATCCGAATTATTAAGAATTACACCATAGAGGAGAAAGGCGCCATTCCTACATTGATAATTCCAGTTCCACATGAGGAGGTTAGTGATGATGATAACAGCGTTCTTGCAAGACGTGTGAGGTAGGGATGGCCAAATCCAGACTTTTTTACTACGGAGTATGTGATCGTGAAATGAGGAAGACGAAACTTCAAATACATCACATTAAGAGCTTTGCTAATAAATTGCCCCGGAAAAATTATTATATTAAATTCGGAGTGCCTCCGAAAGCCAGATAGTAAAATTTCCGAATCGAGATATAACATTTTACGGAATCCGGATATTTTATTCCCATCCTTAGTGTGAAGGCAAGATGTGCTAGGGAAAAAAATCTTCTGAGTAAGTGTGTCTGCCACCTCGAGAACAAAAAAATATGTTTAAGTTTTGTCATTTGTTTGTTCATTAGAAAACGAAACATTCGTAAACACAAAACAACAAAAAAGTACCTACTTCGTGTTTTATAATTGAAGAACATTTTTTTTCTAAATTCGATATTTGAACCCTAGGATCCAAAAAATTAAAAGGAACAATACCATGAAGCAAAAACAGTGGACCCACAGCTGCTCTGGTGCTCTTCATATGTGTTTTTCCTTATTAAAAAGAAAGCATTGCACGCTTTACAGTGCTCTAAACACTGGCACAGGCAGAATATTTCTTCAGGTGGGGGACTTGTAGAATTGGATGGGGCATGGCTGCGTTCATTTAAGTTCATTTGGTTGTAGAAAATTCAACCTCCACATGTACAGGGTCAACGAAGTTAGTAGTAAGGTGTGTTTTATACAGTTTATATTGATACACGTGTAGGTTGAATTCTATCGTCTGCAAATATGCTGTATAAAGAAACAAACTGCCGGAGTACTAATTGAGGTGAGTGTATTCAACCGTTTTTATTTTGTGGTTGATTACTTACTTTCTAATTTTACTAATGCTTTGATTGTAGTAACCTGATTCGGCTTGCGAGCTTGCGACCAGTCACTCGCAAGTCTTAAGTTAGCTAATTAGTGAACAGTAAATAAGATTAACACAAAAGAAAATAAAACTACTAATATCTAATTTTTACCTTGTATTTGAAAATAAACCTTCCAATCCAATATTCACTACATTTTACACTATAAACAGTGGTATTTCCAATAATCAATATCAACTTTTCTCCTTATGCTGTTCTTCTTATGCCAGAGAATATGGTGTGGGATTAAGATAGTAACAATTTGTTTCAATAACAACTCTTCACAAGCTTAACTTTACTAACGATTTAAACTACCGTCTAATGCGTTTAAATGTGTTTTCTCGACGCCCGGATAAAGTTTGGTCAATCGCGGGGAACTCTCAACGCGACGTCCGATGGCACTACTGCCAACCGAGGAAATCTTTGCTCCGCGAGAAAATTGATGTTAAGCCTTTTCTGTTCCCAACTGCACTGTTCTCGTCCTTTTTGCATCACTCACTCCATTGCAACTCTAAGGCTGTGATTGGTCTTTGCATAATCACACCATGCAATGTTAACCAATAGCATTCAAGCTCTTACCCACCTAGCTACAGCCTCTATTGCGACACTATGCAAAACATGCTCACTGAAATCCATCACTCTTCCTACGCACTATTCCTGTTCCTCGTAATCACCCTTTCATCCTACAGTGTGCGTTATTTTACGTGACCCAAAGTAATCGGTCACAATCTGCCCCTCCCTGGGCAGAAATAAAAATTTCGAGTCAAATGAGCAATTTTTATTTCTTTAGGTTTGTCATAAATGATCAGTTATATTTTCTTTATAGTCACTTGACTTCCTCGGTTAGTCATTCACTTTTTGAACACTCCTCGTATAATCACTACACACGCGTCATCATTCCCTATCACCACATTGTGTTGGCTATATTTAGATTTATATTTGACATTCATTTTATAAAGCACAATAATATAAAAGTACAAGAGGTAATACAATATTAGGTAAATCCCTTACTTTTTCACCATCCTTTATCCTTTGAAGTAGTACACTGTTTACCTAATAATAATTAATACATAATAACATAGCAAGTTCTTATGAAACACATTTCTCTAAATACACCAATAATATAACAAATATTCGGTATACCCAAATGAAGAAAGTAACAATTAATCAGCTTATCGAGAACTTTTTCTGTAGTAGCGTTTGGTATAGCGTAAGCAAATTAATACCTAGAAAAACCATCTAACACTGTTAACAAAAATTTCTCTCTACGAGGCCCAGTAGGCAACTGGCCTTGTAAATCTACAAATACTTGCTCCCTTACGTTATTAATGACATGCATACCTAATTTGACTTTCACAGGGTGTTTATATGGTTTAGTTTTAGCACAGATAACACAGTCGTTTATCTAATTTCTCACATCTTTTCTCATCCCTCTCCAAACAAATGATTTTATCAGCCTATTTACTTACTACTTTATCAACACCAAAATGTCCACATTGATCATGATAAACCTTAATCACATCAGCTACAAAAATTTTTGGCAAACACAATCTCCAATTTTCCAGAAAATGGTAATTCCTAGTCAACAGAACACCCTCTTCTAGTTTATAAAATTTATTTACATTTATTATTCTTCATCTCATATAACATTTTCCTCTACATTTTCCAAAATACTAATGATTTCCTTCAATCTCTCATCTTCCCGTTGCGCCCGTTTTAATTGTTCCTTAGAAAAAGGTAAATTTTTAAGTATCAAGTTACCAATTGTGTTAACAAACACTTTTTCTATTTCAAATTCCGTGTGGTTTCTTGACAATAAATCAGACAAATTATTTTCCACTCCTCTAACATAAGTTACTTTAAATTTCTGTTTTCCTAATTCTAACGACCATCTACACAATCGCAGATTCCAATGTTTAGCGGAATTCAGCCAACCTCAAACTCCAGACCTGATATATACATTTCAAATTTCTGTAATTTTGTTCAGATTTAGTCAATTTTCTACCTTCTTACATTCACCCTCCATTTGAAACAAATAACCACCAATAGCGACTGAAGATGCATCACAACTAGTATAGAATTTTTTGTTAAAATTAGGGTGACATAACATGGTTTCCTTAGCAATTACTTCTTTCATTTTATCGAAACTTGCTTGTTCTGTGGCTCCCCATTGCCATTTCTTATTTTTATGCAACAAATCAGCTATAGGAGCTATAATATTGGAAAAATTAGGTACAAATCTCTTCAACCATGTGAAACTTCCCAGTAACTTCTGTATCTCCTTTATACTTCTATGTTCTTGCAATTCTAAAATGCTTTTTACTTTTTCAGGATTGGCCCTCACACCAGAACTAGAGATAAGGTGTCCTAAGAACGTAACTCCCTTTTTACGATATTCTGTTTTTTTCTTAACTGTCATTCCAGCTTTGTGCAATTTTTCCAATACAATTTGCAAATGAGCAATTCCAGATGTAACGGACTGACACTTTAGAAGATTTTCTTCAGCTTTTTAAATTTTTAATTAGGCAGATAAGCAATATTACATTTCCAAAACATCACCATGTTAGATAAAAAAAAGACATGTATGGTAACGTACTGACACCTTCTGAAATACACTCATAAACTCAACAGACTTGCATATTCTTACTAAGAAATATATCTCTCTTTACTATATAACTGAAATTAGTTAAAGTATCACTAAAAACTACTAACAATAAGTCTCACAAACACTATTTAAACACTGTTCAAAGGAAATAAGGTATATAAACTGTGCTAATACTGTATGACAATGTTACACTTCTTGCTTTTTAAAATCTTTAAATTGTTTTTCTATTTCTCTTAAATGTGGAATTTCAAAAGGGCCAGCACCCTGCAATTCAACTGGACCATAAATTAGAAACTTCTTGTTTACAGTTTCTATATCATTAGGTCGTGGCCAGAAAAAGCTGTTAACTGAACGATGTAAAAATTTAAGTGTAATTTCATCATTGTCCATGGTTAATATTCTGCCAATATAAAATGTCTGATCATAAAATACTGCATAATATTTCTCGACTTCCAAAGAACTGTTTTGTAATACTTCGTAATATTCTGCCAATATAAAATGTCTGATCATAAAATACTGCATAATATTTCTCGACTTCCAAAGAACTGTTTTCTAATACTTCGTAACTTCCAGAACAATGATTTTTCAAGAAGGAATTGACAAATTTATCAGTCGATCCTGTATAGTTGCAGCATTCAATGACATTTTGAGAGATGACTCTGAAATGGAGAATATTGTGTGTGTTTGGAATTTGTTGAATATTAACCCAGTGTTCATCTAGTGTTGCTTTCACATCTTCTATGGTGGAAATTGGGATTTCTGCTACTACAATTTTTGTCTTCTTTTCTTGAAAAAATGTGACAAATTCATGTGCACATTGAATTGAAGTCTTCCCAGCCATTACAGCTTCCCTCGCCATCCTTTTTACTTTTCCCCAATTGCATCTACAGCCCCTTTACCGTGGGAAGTTGCAAATAAACTCCACTCAATGTTGTTTATTCCTGCTGTAAAAAAATATGTAATGTTACATAAAGTGTACCTTTGCTTAAACTGTGAAGCTTCGCCATCTGAGAAAATATGAAGACTGGAAATTGATAATCCAAGTTCGTTTTGGAGATAATCTAAAATATACTGTAAATATACATGTACACTGTATTTATCATGATTAAGGCAGTCAGATATAATACACTGCTCTCCATAAATTAAGCAACAAATGGTGACCTCTTCCGTGCACGCGGGTCTTCGACTCCAATACCTGGTACGCCAGAAATTCGTGCGAGGGCACGATGATCGCACTTTATTAATCACCTGTTTTCCCTAACGCATTCGTTGCTTTCTTTCAGCGTGCCCACCACTCTTCTTCTCTTTTCTCCAACTGTTTTCTCTCTTACCTCACATTTTCTTGTTGTTGCTTAATTTCTGGAGGGCAGTGTAGCAAAAGACTTCTTTTGTGATGTAGTTCCTTCGTGAAACCAAGTTACAGCTGTAAAAACGGTAATTTGTTTATTGCTCCAATGGGCAGATTGGATTTCATCCTGTTCCTTGCATGTGAAGTTCTCAGATAAGTCAATTTGTAAGACAGCTTCTTTTTCATGTAAGTTTTGAATCCTTCCCTGGAAAGTCATCTGCTGTTTACGTTTTATGAAAGTATGGTGCAGAAAGTGTGGAATTTTTTTTGTGACAGAGACTCTGAAAGATCTGTTTCACTTTCATCACTGTCTGTTATGGCATTTAAGTCTGGACATATTTCGCATTTGCCAGTCATACAACGTTCATTATCTTGAATACATACTATCTGGTCTATAAAGGGCCGAAATTCTGTAGAAACATGTATACCTGAAGAATGGAGGGCGATTAATTACAGTTTAATGTTTTCATGTGTCAACGACAATAATAAATGCATATGAAGAAAACAATGGTATATTATTATTATTGATTGGTTGATTTGATGTTTTAAGTCCACTTTATGCACAGTAAGGCTAATCGGGAATGGACGTACAGTTTAAATTGTGATTCGAATCACTATGTGCCTCCACGGTATTATAATTATTATTATTGCATCCAAAGTAAATGTGAAAACCCAAGGTGTATCACGTGTTATTTCAGTAAATTAATTTCGCATTTACATCTTAAACTAATGGCACTTTCCAAAATATATTATGTTCTTGAATTTCCAGAAATTCTGAATAATCGTAACTCGTAAATAAGCGATTTCTAACCGAAAATATTTTACTCCCATTTATAGATTATAAGAAATTGAGATAAATAAAATCACGTTGAGACAATTCCTGTGATAAAATAATTATTACAGGAACACAACACAACTGACAATGGCAAACTGACAGCAACACGAAAGAAATCTCTCCCCTAGAAGCTTATCTTCCAGCTTCGTGGATATTCACCCCTTTTCCGAGTTATGCATATCGCTGTGTGCATTAAGGACTATTGAACGAAAGATTGAACGTGTGATAAATGCAGTGGCGTAAATAACACCCCCGCAACCTCCGCGGTGCGGGGGGCGCACGAGCTTCGGGGCGCAGTAAGAATGATAAACTAAGAAAGACCGATAGTTCGTAAAAGGTTTACTTTCGGTGTTAAAATATATTTTCAACCGAACATATTATATTTTATGCCCCTACAACTGCAAAGAGAAAATGTTAATCACAAGTAGAAAGTGGATTACCAGATTAGAAAAACAAAACTTCATTAGCTGAATGGTTTACGTAGCCGAAGGGTAGATGACACGCTGGCAACGCTGATTTTCACCCTACTTACAATTTTTACCAAACGGAAAAGAGAAGTTAAGAAAAAAATCTTCCTCGACGAAATGATTTTCCAAGCTAAAATTTATCAAAAATTACTTGAAAAGCACAATGTCAGGAGTGAGTGCGATCGAGCTCGAAAACTAGACTTGACCAAACTAGCAAACAAGAATTTTCTTCCATGAAAAAATTCTGACGACTGCTAATGATCATTTGACAATATCGTAATTTTTGTGATAACAGTCTGTTTTCATATATAATAATAATATATATTTTTTTACAGTTTATCTGTTGTCTTAACCTTTCGTATCAATTTTTACATTGATTCAAATTACATGTATGCATTTTCATATTTTTATATACCTAATATAAATGTTGGCGTGAATTAATATTTTAGAAAAGAAATATATTTGTATATTTTTAAACGAGTATGTGCGCACAACTGAAAGTTGCGCGCGCGGGGGGAGGGGGGGGGCCGCAGAGCAGGTTAGTTATGCTGCTGGATAAATGCCTGGCCCCTGGAACCTACTGACCGGGCTGAAGGTGTTTCCAGCTTGGCAGCCCATCATTAATTACAACAAATTGTTTTCATTCTAATACTTTTGCATAAAAGAACATGATAAAATGATAAGTTGGAATAATAACAAGTTAATGATGGACAGAGGAAACGACCCATGTTGTGTTCAACCCTTTTATCCTCGTAATAGGCTCATAACAAACTAATAGAGGCTACGTTGGTTATGTAAAATATTTAATCTGGTTCACGTAAACATAAAGAAAGGTAATAAACATCTCTTCGCACATACACAAAGCTATTATTAACAAAACTACTGCAAAATTTTCGAAAAAGTGCTAGTCACAAGACGTGCGACATCAAAGTATCGCTTTCCTTAACATCATATTCTTTCCTTCATGCTTGCTTGCACCCTTCCTTCGACGACGACGCCTTATCTTATGCATCTGAAACTACGAAAGTGATTCTCCTTACATGCTAACTCTCCCTCCTTCATTGTTTTCGGCTCATCTTTCCAAAATCTCAGCAACGCTCTATAGCAAACGCCATGTTACCGACCTTAGCAACCACCGTAGCAACCGGTTGTTTAATGCCAATATGGCCGTACCCATGCGCGGCCCAGCAGACGACTTGACCAGCGTATACAAAGACAGTCTTGCAAGTCGAGGAAGTGAATCGCCATCAATTATTATAGTTTACACAAATTACGTCGGTTTACAAGTCTGATCCGAAACAAGAAAGCCAGTTACTTCGTTGACTTATTCTGTGATGCTCTCCGATTTTTTATACATATCTAGGTTAATTCATCATAATGCAGGGTTGGCATTTTTTTTTTCAGATAAAACCAAATTAAACCCGAGCAAAACTGGGCTTTATTGTTTTTTCAGGTTATGTTTAAAAATATATATTTTAATTATCAGATTCATTTTTCCCAACATAGTAGTGTATCATAACATTCAGTTCGTATTGCTTTATACCCTGTCCCTACAATCTCTTGAGCAAGTGAATGAAAGCAAGTCTCTGCGCAAGTAGTGATGCAAGACTGCTCCACCAATGAGCTCGTGAAAGGGAAGTGGATTGCGTGGAGGGGGGAGGGGGCCACTCAATTTCCTCCTTGTGTTGACATTTTCTGTTCCAAAATATTGTGACAACATTTTGATTCTACTCTTCCTTGAAGGTGTAATAGGTAATGCTGTATCAGTTTTCAGGGTTGCATTCCTTGAGGCGGCACATACTTTGGTGTATCCAACAATCAGGCTACCGGAGGGGGGGGGGGTAGAAAATATGTTATATTCATGGCTGAGCCGATACCAATGCCTATGTATCCATTAGAATTCATCTGCCGATACTTTTTCGGCTTCTTGGTCTTTCATGGGGCCCGCAAAAGTGCTTTCGCAGAGTCGAATTATCGTAGAAATTATGCAAAATTCAAGCTTTCTATTTATTTTGCACGAAAAACTATATTTTGTGATTACAATATCTAATTTAATAGCTGGACCCTGTGGCCGAGTGATTAGCACATCGCGCTGCAACGCCAAGGGTCCCGGTTTCGAATCCCTCTCGGGCTTGGTTGTTTGTGAATGTCCATTCCCCATCTACACAAATTAGCCAAGAGGCACAAAACGCAAAGTAAAATAAACTAAATCAATCAATAAATCAATCTAATTTAAAATTCTGATGTAATTCTGGAATATTCTAAAGCAAATTTCTTTGTAAATTGATGCATATAATTGGAAAGAATAATTATTTTGTCAGTATTTTGAACAAATTTTAATTGCTGCAATTTTTAAGTATCAGTATCGGTGGGAATCGGCAAGAGTATCGACATCGGTATCGGCTCAGCCCTAATTATAGCCAGTGATTTCTTTCCTGCAGTCAAGAACGGTACTCCATGCTGGCACCTTTTAGTTGAGGACTAATAACATTTTATTTTAACAAGTGAAAATGCCTATGATGCCAGAGGACCCGGGTTCAAATTCTGGCCTGAGCATGGGCATTCTTTGTGTGTCCCTTCATCAATTTCATCATGTATCACTCATTCTCATCTTGGCGATTAGTCAAATGTGGCATAAAAGAGAAGTAAAATAAACCAAATCAAACAAGATAAATGCATTTGTGTGTGTGTGTGTACTTGGATGCATCATCGTTTATGAACAAACACAATTTTGAGTAGTTGTTATGACGAACACATTAACAAGCAACACAGTAACATAACCAATCAACTTGAAAAGTGCCGTAACCATTCCTCCCAGAAAAATAGCAATAACTATAACTTTTTTTAAAGTGAAACTTTTAATTTTATTAAGCAGATTTGTTACTTTCTTCTCCCTGAAGCGACATTCAAATTTAAACATGTTAAAGTGTATATCTCTCAAGATGCAACACTTTTTTAATAAAAGCATTAGTGAATATTCCATTCTGAACTTCAGTTTATGAAACAAATTATTTGTAAATGCAGTGTTGTGCCTGTGTTGGAATGAATAATGGTACAGGTACAAACACATTTTTAAGGTTATTTATTTCATGTGCCATAGACCATTAAATAATCCAAAAATACAGTGCCTTTCTCTGTGAAGTCTTCCCTGAAGCGGTGACTAACAAGCTGGGTGGAGGGAGGGCGTCTGCCGGCATTTAAAAGAAGACTCACAGCCTTAAGCTGACCTTGGCAAGGAACTTGTCAGTGCTTCAGTATCCAGGTGGCTGGTGTCCAGTTTGCACGTGTTTCTGAAGTGTTGAGATGTTAACAAGTGTTTTAGATTGTTTTGTTTTAGTTTATGTATTACTGGTGGTTTTCTGCTCTCCAAATAATACTACCCCTACATACACTTTAAAACTACGCATATTTATTTACGACTCTTATGTCATTACAAATCCTTGTAGGGGTTTCGTATAGGGAAGTCAGAAGGCGTTTGCCAGCAAAATCCCCGGATGTCCTTGTTCCACACAGAGACAATGTTCGAAAACTTATGAGCTAATTTAGGGAAGCTTAATTCTTGATAAGAAGCGGTAAAGGGCGAAACAGAGTGTGCTTACTGGAGAGACTAGACGACGCTGGAGCACGATCGGTACACACGTTTCAAAATTCCCTCCGGTGCCTTGCACAAGAAACAGGCATTTGCATAACGTCTGCATGGCGAGCTAGCAAGCTGCTTTTAAACCTGAAACCATACATTAGAAGAATTGAAAGAAAATGTCAGGAGTGTAATTGAAGCAATTTGAGAAGAGAAACTGTTATGTGTTAGTGAAAATTTCCTTAAAAATGCCGTAAATTTTTGGAAGCTGGAAGACATAATTTCCAACACCTCTTGTAACATGGTACATGCTCATTTTAATTTTAACTCTCTGTGCAATTGTACGAGCTTATTTCATTGCATAGCTAGCGGTTCCAGTTACGCGGATGATGCATCCAGTTTGCCAGCAGACATGCTCTCGCTGCCCGATGTAACGGCCGCCGCTCTGTGGAAGACTCAACTGTGAAACGCACTGTACTATGCAATACAATGTTTTCAATCTGCTTCAATACAGTTATTTCTCAGTTTATCACAGTTGTGTTTCTCCATTATTTTTCTGGATGTTTCAAGCATCCGTGTATTAACATGCCAAATTACAATTTTGCCACATTTAATTGTCTGGCTGATTTCGTCCAAATTGGAATGCCTTAGACATCCTCCAAAATATCTGGCTGCTATGAAAATGGCAATTCCCATGGTCAAAACACCAGTGACCATCAATTTGGTCCCCAACGTTCCCAAAACATGCACTAATTATATTTCAAAACATTTATTGTCTAAAGTGTAGTTTATGCATTTTCAAGTCACCAGAATTTGGAATCTACCTCAGCATATGAAAAATCCATTTATCATTTACAATCTTGAAATGCTTTGAACAAATGCAAATGCAAAAACAAATCGTTCCCAAGGTGTATCTAGTTGTGATTCATTTCAGCATTATAAGCTCTCCTTTACAAGTTTTCCAAATTTTTTTGACAATTGTAGAATTTCACAAGTATTTAAAGCAATAATTTACAACCTTTTCTAAAGAAAAAAAACAATACTTTTTCACTGTTTTTTAAGGTGGGGTTTTCTGAAGAAAAAAAACCCGCATGGGGAAAACTGGGCTTGGTCCACCCGGGCCAACCCTGTCATAATGGCAATTGAAGAAAATGTAGGACGGGAGAGGGGGGTTCAGAGATTCGTATTTTAGTATTTTGACTTTTTCTTTTTTACTTAATACAATGATAAATTAAATGCTTACTAAATCTTTTGCGCCGCGGTGAGACCCAAGAACTGATTTATTGTAATTTCTTGAGACTCAAAGTAAATAATAATAGAAAAATTTAAGTTAACGTTCATTATATTATTATTATGATCATCATACGTATTATTATTATTATGAAACGTATAAAGAGCAAAATTTAATAGGACGACAATGCTCTGTATGAATTTGGTGTGGAGTAAGAAAATTTAAAAAAAGGTTATTTCCAAACCATGAATTTCATCTTAAATTAATGATCTCCCCGATCGCATAGTGGTAACGTCATCACCTTGTAATCAAGGGTCCCACTTTAAACTGTAGGTCCAATCCCAATGAGCCTATCTGTGCATAACATTGGACTTAATACAAAAAATCAACGTAATATTTTGTGTAAAAGTCGACAATTTTGACTGACGTCGATGTTAAATGAACCTAAAAATTAAATTACAAATTACACAAAAATAACAGAAAACTTACGAAGGGGAAAATGAGACAGGATACACTTTCCTGGAATCCCACTCAATTTGAACAGTGACTTGACATTGGTAAAATTAACTAAGGAAGAATTCATTCATTAACTGACATTCGAGCCTATAGGACTTAGTATGACTTTGCAGTGCATCACAATCAGAAATCTGGCGAAATCTTAATATTCAGTTTCCTTTGGGATCCAAACCACTCCTTCGGGAGCGGCGTGCCTTCACCGGCTATTGAACCCGGGGCCCCCTGATTATAAGGTGTTACCATTAAGCCATTTGGTAGGCACTCCTTGGTAATGGTGCATAGTATTTGAATACAATTGAATTGTGTTCCTTTTCCAGCAGTTTAGCAAGGAAAATTTTAAAATTTCGCTTACACTCGAAACTGGGGCGATTTTTTTTCAGTTTATCGGCTCATTTGAGCTGGAATGAGACTTGTCTCTAGGACTTGTAATACAGAAGACTCCCTTTTATTTATAACTCTTATTTCTCTCTGTGTGTAAATTTTTTCTGGCTTCTTTTCTTAACCATAGTATCTTTTTTTCGCGTTTAGGTCTTGCTCCATTTTCCCTTCTGCGTTTTTTGCTCTTTCTCCCTGGGTTTTCAGATATCGAGCTTCTTTCATTTCTTGCCCTTCTCTTTCTCTCTCTCCCCCTCCACTTGCTCGTTCTCTATTTCGCTTTCTCCCTTTTGTTCCTGTATCTCATTCTCTCTTTCTATAGATTTCTCTATATGCCTCTCTTTTTGATACTCTTCCTTCCTTTATCTCTTCATCTTTCTGTACTATTTCTTTTCTTTGTTCCTTTTCTCACTCTATCGTGAGAAATGTTTATCTTCATTTCTCTCAATCCACCCCTCTTTCTGGTATTATACTCTGTTTTAGTTGGTTTTCCTCTTCCTTTTCCTCTCTTGTAGTCTGTCTTGCCTCTTAATTTTCACTGGAGACACATGGCACAGTGGTTCGGTTCCCACTTTAAACTGTAGGTCTAGTCCCGATAAGCCTTTCTGTGCATAAAGTGGACTTAAACCACAAATCAGTCAATCAGTCTTTATTTTCACTTTCATTCTCTATCCTTTGGTTTTCATTTTTGATAAGCGAAGAGGGACAATTTCGCACCAGTTGTGCATTTATTTCAATATCGTCGGATTCAGCACTGCTATTTAAAAAAGGGATTAGTATGCAAGAGAGTATGAATTTCTCTTCATGTTGCAAGTGTAGGGTTAACAGATTCCAAAAGGAAAAAATGTAGGACATGATGCCCCAAAATGTAGGACAAAACATTCGCAATAAATAATACATATTTCTATAGAACACGTCAGAGAGTAATTTAAAATGGACACTTTTTAGTTTAAAAAAGAAAAGATTTCTTAATGAATTCTTTAATGCAAAATTTCCGAACTTGTAACCATACTAAACAATGAACCTCTTACTAGATGTTTTAGCTGGTAATTCTCAGAGGAGCCAATTTTTCTCAAAAATTCGGTTTTTAGTCAACATGTGTTATGAGAGACTGGACAGTCAAACTCTTAAATTATATGGCCCAGTACCAAACTTTTTACAGACTTTATGAAAAAAATCTTTCTCTCGAGAGTCCTCAACATTTGCATTATGACCTGTAATGCCAAACAAATATTCAGGAATTACCGTAATTTGAAATGATTCCGGAAGTTTCATGTTGGGTAGTTTTTAGTTCCAATAACAGGGTTTCTACCAAAATAACAAATCCAAAATTCTTGACTTTTTCAGGACTTTTCGTGACTTATTTTCCTTCCAGTTTTTCTTAACCTTTATTTATTCGACCCCTACTTAGGTAAAGTTTGAAATTAGCAACTAAGAAAATAAATAACTATTTAATAAAAAATCCTACCAAAAGTCCAGTTAAGATGAAAACTGAAGTCGTATTTAACCAGAGAATTAGACCTGCTTTATCTATTAATGCCCTCGGGCTGCACTTTCCAGACTGCGAGACTTTGGCATCTCATAGTCTGTATAATCTTATGTGGCGCTTGTGTTGTTCCTATTTGTTCGTCTCTTCATCCATCTTATCTTACCACCATTCATCCTCATCTTCGCGATTAGCCAAAATGGCAGAAAAGTTAAGTAAAATAAACTAAATCAACTAATCAGTCATTGTCATAGCAACATTTCTTGACCACAAGTATAATTTATAGACTTTTTATTGATTTTCATGACTTTCTTGACTGTTAGACACCCTGAATAACTCTGTTCTCTATACCCCTGCTTTACAATCAAAATAATGAATAAGAATGGGAAACATCTTGTTCCATCCCAAGGCAAGAAATTACCCTCAGGCATTCAACAGTGACATCATCAATATGTGGCCTCAAAACTTTTCTCATTAACTGCTTCCGTTTTTGTTCTAGCAGGACACACTTTTCTTTTCTTTTTGGTCGAAATCTGAATCAAAATAAATTTCACTATCGAGTTTGGGAGCGCAGTCCATTGACTTGTAACTTGCATGATTTCTCTTTGTTCAACTGATATTTTCCTAATTAATATTATGTGACGCTCAAAATGTAGGACATTTATGATATTTTTCAAATTCCTCCCGGATGCCGGACATAAGGCTAAAATGTTGGACATGTCCGGGAAAAACCGGATGTCTGGTAACCCTATGCAAGTGGAAATTGTTTTACAAGTTGATTAGTAAGCTAGACACGATGTTTGATTAATATGATTAATAAGTATTTACAGAATCCCATGTATTCCTTATGGGAAATCAACTTTAACTTCAAGTTACTCCTAGCCAAATGGGAGTTTCAACTTTTACTACTACTATGACATAGTTCAACGTGCCCTTTTTCCGTCCATGTACTTTTCTACGTCATTGGATGTTTGATATTCCAGAGAGAACGAATAAAATAATGATCCTATAAGCCTAATGTATTTCTCCTTGCCTCCCACGGCCATCATGGCAGTGTTGCCAAACCTGATGTGCATAAAAGAGCTAAATTTCACCATTAATAGAGCTAATATGACTTTCAAGAAGCTAGATTAACGAAAGCTGCTTAAAGTGCCTCCTAGGGTAATTTTAGGTGTCAGAGGGATGTGGGTGGGGACACTGTTATTACCGTTGGCGATAGCTTAAAGTAATGACAATTTAGTCTTAATTTTCACCGCCTAGATTTGGCGGCATCGCTCATCTCAATAATCCACTGATCCTCATATGAAATCGAAAATAAAGGATTCCCGGATAACAATATTGTCATCTTCACCTTAGCCACGGCGCTATATAAAAATAACTGGTGAGGTAAGAGTGTGTGGGTGACGCAGCCAATATAACAATATCACGTCATGTGTAAAATGTACACTCATGGCAAAAGTTGGTCTTTGTGGGCCGGACTCAGTGGTGGCATCATAGTGGGGCGGGTGCCACAGTTCACAGCCAAACGAGTGCACGAAAGAGCCAGATCTGGCTCCAAAAGAGCGAAGTTGGCAACAGTGATCTGCAGTTGCTGCAGAGAGAAAGGCCTAGGGAAAATTATATATACCATTTATGTGGCCGCGGTGGCTCAGTCGGTAACGCGTCTGACTACCATGCTCAAGGTCCCGGGTGCGATCCCCGGCCGGTTCAAATCCGGGAACTTTTCTAAGGTTGGAAGCGGCCCCGGCGCCCACCCAGCGTCGAATAGCATGGGTACCTGGGGGAAACCCTGGGGGGTAAAGGCGGTCAGACGCGTGATGCTGATCACATCACCCCACTCATGACCGGATCAAGAAAGTGTGGGACGTTACCCCCACACCCCCTATACGCCTTCAAGGCGTGGTGCTATGCACAGGGGAGCACTTTACCTTTTTTTATTTAATTGAATTGAACAGTGACGTGCACTGAGGAGTAGCTAGTCTAGCAGAGATAGATCAATCAATCTCACATCTCGAATTATATTCAAATCACAATATTTATCGTCTTGTTAAAGCCACAGTTCATATGCAACACTTTCTTTTCCACGCGCTTCTCGTCCATCGGTGTGATGCGCGGGCAAAGCTGGCTGGATACCCTCACTTGGGATACCCTAGCTCGCTCTTCTCCGCCTGACCAGTTTCCAGGTAGAAACGGCCGGCCGAAGGAAAAGAAAGATTTCTACCTCTACCTCCCTTGTCCCCTCGCCCCCGCTGCAATGGTTGTTTGTAAATCCTCTAAAGAACTCAGGGTAAAAATTTCTGAAGTACTTATGTTGTCTGTATTTACACAACCTTTTACACGTTGTACAATATGTATGTATAATATGGGATGTAGTTTTATTATTTATGAAATGGGAACGTGTTATGTGCAGACAATAATGCTTGCTTTTTTTCCCAATATGGAATATATAATGATTAAATTACAAATATGTGCTCAGGCTCTCTCTCACTCTCGTTTTAGTAGTGTTTTATTTAAATATACTACTCTTGGCCTCTAACAGTCATAAAAATGGATGTATTTATTTGGGCAAGAGAACGCGTGTTCATATTATTGTTGGTTTGGTTTATTTTACTTAGCTTTTCTGCCACATTTGGTTATAGCGAAAATGAGGATGAGTGATGATATGATGAAATTGATGAAGGGACCTCATATGAACAATCCAGGCCAGGATTCGAACCCGTGATGAGTGCGCATTCTTGTCCTATGTGTTGCAGTGAATAATGAAATAATTTGGAATGAAAAATGTATCTCTGAACTAAAAAGCCAAATGAATATCATTGAAGAAACTACAAAAAAAGTGTGTTGCGTTTTGTTACCCGTTTTGTTTCTGTGCACAAAGTGTACTTAAAACACCAAATCAACCAACCGCGGGGGAGTGGTTATCGCAGCGCGCTACGACACCAGGAGTTCCGGGTTCGAACCCCGACCTGGGCATGGGTGTTCTTTGTGTTTGTCCCTTCATCATCTTCGCAATTAACTAAATGTGACAAAAAAGCGACGCTAAGTAGCAAAAATGAAATCAAATCATTGATTGATTGCTCGATTTGGTTTATTTTACTTCGCTTTTCCACCACTATTGGCTAATCGCGAAGACGATATGATAAAATTGATGAAGGGACACACACAAATAATACCCATGGCCAAGCCGAGATTCGAACCCAGGATCTCTGGCTTAGTAGTCAAATCAAATCGTTTTTTATTTTCTAATGTGGGTGGGTGTTACATGTACTTTTTTTAGTACATAAATCTTTGGAACCGTTCAAAGCTGTATGAGCCGATTCCTTACCTTCCAATAAGTTCAGCGGAAGTAATCATCGATTATCAAATGATAAACAATTATATTTTGATTATTTACTTTTACTACTTAGTAAGTCTTTCGAGGGGAGGTCCGAACCCCCTGGACCCCCTAAATACGTCCTTGATACCTAGGTGTAATGTGAAGCCATGGGAAATATTCTATTTTAGAACAGCACACACGACTGTCCTGTTATTTAATGCAAAATTTGCATAAACATTTTTTTCTTTGTTTCTCTTAGAATTTTTTTTCTTCTTAAAAACCAGATTTTAAAACCAGATAACAATTCTGAAGCATATAAAGCTCTGGATCTCGTTCTGGGTTTATTTGAATTTAACTGAAATGTGGAGTTCGAAATGTGAAAATTGCGAACAAAGATACATCTATTCATTTTAATGCAGGTTGAAATTAAAGGGGGTGAGGAGGATCTTGGGACTCCCAACCAGGAATAATCATCTCCCACTTACTGGATATAGAAACCACATTATTTAATATATCATACTTATAAGAGTTCTACTTCAGTTCAGTTAATTCTAATTTCAAAAGTCCCTTTGCTACGCATAAAAATATCTTTAAACAATTTTGGCAGATGTGTAGGTTACCGCATCCAATGTATTTTAGAAGCCATGTATTTGGTATTTACTCAGGCATCTGTAGGGCGTTGTATTAAAAAAAGAAAAACCTGAGTTGAGATGGTTTCCGATCAACTCGTAAGAAAAGAAGTCTAACTTTGAAATATTTGTGAAACATTTGACGAAGCATTTATTTGTTATATAATTATCTGTACCTAATGACACTCTTCAAGCACTGAAACATATACAAAATCGAAATCCTTCAGATGTCAGAGGAAACGAGGAAAGGTATACGCTCAAAAGTTGTTTTTTTCTTTTCAATCTTTAGTGGACAATATGAAGAGGCGCCCAAGGTTTATTTTCGTATGTAGTGATATTAAATGCAGATACATGCGTGTGTTTTAGGGTGACATGTCAATGTAAGCAAACGCACGTGCACGTCACAGTTAAAGAGTTGAGCATGAGTGTTCATCAATTTCATCATATCATCACCCATCCATCCTCATCTTCGCGATTAGCCAAAAGTGGCAGAAATGCTAAGCATAAACCAAATAAATCAATCAAACATTCCCATCTCACTCCAAAGACCTTGTCAACCCAATCCAAAATCTACCAGAACCTGCAGTGAGTTTCATTTATCTCGTGCATTCATCTGAATAATGTAATTTTCTTACAGATTGATTTTAGGGTTTAACTTCAAATGGCGTTATGTTTGTGTTGCATTCGATACCAAAATTAGATTTTAAGCTATTAATGTCCAATTATAAGTATACCTAATACATAGGTAAAAATGATTCCCCCCTCTGATAATATCGCAAATTGCACCTTGTTTAAATGTCTAGGAAATATTTAATTTCATCTAGGAATGATATCGCGATGCGATGAGTCTAGAATTGTCACAGCCTCATCTCGTCTCCTGTGTGGCGAGGCCCTTCTCGTTCTTGTTTGTGCTTATTTTTGTTTGGGTTTGCACTCTGAAGTTATTAGAACTTATTCTAGATTCACTTCACGCTCAGATAGGCTAATCGGGACTCTATTTTCAAAATCTCTTATTATATAGGTTTAAGTATAGTTTTTCGAACACTCTCTTACAAAGTTATGAAAAATATGGGTGAGGTACAGGAGTTCATTGTACCCCCAAGTTGGTCTATCGTGTCTCGTCTCGTTCATGTAAGTATTTCGTTTTGGAAAATTCCATTTTAAATATTCAAAAGAAAATGGGGTCAGTCACATACTCTTCTGATGAAGATTTGTATCTTATCTTCGAATCGACACGACCACTTCTTTAGAAATGTGTACCCCTCCCCCCCCCCTTACGCAAAGGAGCATTAGTCTGCAGCGTGATTTTCTGAGAGCAAATCAAACTAACTAGTAGCAAGCACAATGTATTAGAATAAGTTTAGATTGCTTTGAATTTCTGTGGTAAGGAAGATAATGTTCGTAAGTTATAAACAATATACACTTTTTTTATTGGACGAACTGAAAATAAGTTCTTTTAACAGTAAGACCTTGCGTCTGCTGTCAAATTACTAAGGGGGGTACAACTAGATTTACTGTTTTAGGGGGCACAGTACCCCCCTTCAAAAATTTGGGGGGTACAATATACCCCTGTACCCCCCCGTTCCTGCGCCACTGCTTCACGGACCTTGCTCCGAGCGATTGCCATCCCTCTGCTCTTTTGAAGAAGCATCTCAGAGTAGGCCAGAGCACGTAAGTCCGTTTGTATATTCGTCAAATAAAAATCTACTGGAATTTACAGCTTTATATTATTTTTTCCAATCATCATTACTTCGGCCGGGGGTGGAATGTAGGTAGGCACTATGGTTGAATATTGTGAATTTTTTCTTGTATGATTATTATCTGTATCGTCAAAAGTAGTATGGAGTGTGTAGTAAGGAATGATGTCAGTTGCAGTCATTTAAACTTCAAAAGAAGTTGTAAAATATATGGAAAAATACTGTAGTATTTGTATGATATTTGTAAATTTTATATTTTACATTAACGTAATGATCCCCTCCGCAACACACACATAATTTACCTTCATTTAATACTGTTAAACTTTTGAGAAATATACTTTGTTTGCAAAGCCCCCCCGGTAACCAGTGAGCCCCACTGGAGACTAATTCTACTTACAGGCCTATTACCAGCGGCGGCTCTAAGGGGAGAGCCACCATGCCATGGCTCTACCTTCAGAAGAATAAAAAGCACTTGCTTCGCCAAAATATAGTTAAATTAATACATTTACGAAGGAGATTCGAATATCGTAAGCTCGAACGCCTCAATTCCTGCGCCGCATCCCCAGCTGTTCTCTCACTTGCTCTGGGCCAGCATAGTGTGGCCCTTGCGCGGAGGCATGAAAAAGTCTCCGCAGGAAACGGGAAAGGAGGTGGTAGTCATAAGACAACCAGCCGTGCCCATTTTCGGATGGCACGACGCGAGAGCTTTTGCATTGTGTTGACTGACATAGTTGCAAACTTCATAGAGAAGTGACTAATCCTGACCGATTTGTAATGCTCGTTAGAGAAGTAATTCACGAGAAAAATACTTTCCGGCTACTTGGGAAGAACGAACACAATATCTTCCCAAATGTATATAACCATTTAGATAGATGCGTCTAAAGAGCCACCCAGACTTTTTTGTTATCGATTTCTTCCTTAAGAATAGATATATCCCTTGCTCTCACGCACACAGACACTCACGTGTTGCAACTGACGTTGACAATATTGAAGACATTTTCTGTACAAAAGAATTGTCTAAATATCAAATGGAATTCGCATCACCAGGGGATTTTTTAATTTAATATTTGTAAGAAATCACACGGGAAATCTATCAGTATAAGAATTTCACTTGGAGATATAATTCCATTTTTTGCATTGAATTTTAAAAATTGTAGATCCACAGTTCATTTAGCAGATATTCATATTTCAGTTGTTAGTAACACCGATTGTTAATGTACCGTCTCCCGTGCTGGGGTTGCAAATTATAAACAAGGCAAGGCGAGAATACCGTGTTCGACTAGGTGTCTCTGTTGTTCAGAGTTTTTCTTTTTAGTGAAGTGAAAGTGTCTGATGGTGTGTGAAAGGAAGGGTAGTCAGTGAAGATGAGTCAGATTAGAGCATTATTACATACACCATTTTCCAAGGTACTATACGATATTAAATTAAAAGTTAAACAACTTGACCGTCCCACGCCAGATTTAAACATCAATTCTATCTTTTTAAAAAAATAATGTGGTGAAGGTAACAGGCATCGAAATTTGAATAGAAACTCTGGCCCACCCCTGTGGACATCATGCTATGATGCCAGGGATCATGGGTTCGAATCTCGGCCTGGGCATCGGTGTTCTTTGTGAGTGTTCACTCATCCTTATCTTCGCGATTAGCCAGAGTAGTACAAATGCGAAGTAAAATAAACCAATCTTAGGAACTCTGAATTTTTGTCTGAAATTTTAGTAAACAAAGTTCCATTAGAAATTACCTCTTTCATTAGATTTCTATGACATGCTAGCAAAAATTTTTCGATTTCTTGATCACCTTGAGTTGCCAACCACCCGCCACTGTCTGTTACTATATTGTTCTCTAGTAGCATGTGTTTGTAGCCTGATTTGTACTGAACAAAACGAGGCATTGATTGTTGAAACCCTACAATTAATAGTTTTTGAGATATTAAATTTAATTTTTTAGTATGAAATTTCAATTTTCCTACTGAAAACAGCTCCATTAGTGGCAAGAATTCCAGGAAAGCAATTCCCATATTGTAGTGAAAAACCTTGTAAACCAAGATTAATAAATCTAATACATGCATTATTCTTGAATAGGTATTACGCCTCCCCGATGACGCAGTTGTAGCATCGTCACCTTGTAATGAAGGGGTCCCAGGTTCGATACCTGGTTTAGGCATACCTGGTTCGGATCCCACTTTAAACTGTCGGTCCAGTCCCGATTAGCCTTACTGTGCATAAAGTGGACTTGAAACACCAACTCAATCAAACAAATCTTCAATAGGTATCAAAAAATAGTAAAAAATAATAGTAATAATTAGCGTGAGCTACATGTGAGGTTCATTGTGAAATGGTCATCTATCTGAGAATTGATATGTAACTGAAGGAGGTTGGTTAATTTCACTGATAAAATCAGAATTGTTTTTGATGATATGTAAAGTGTGACATAAAATCATACTTCCTAACTAACAGAGGACATATTTTTCTTTCAGGTATTTGGTTGTTTATTGGGGAGAGAACCATAGGACAATTTGGTATCTCATGTCTGGATATAATTTTCTGTGAAGATGGATCAACTAAGAGGTCAAAGTGCAGAAACCACAAGGATTGAGAGATCAAGGGAAACTGGTGTGAGAACTAAATCTGGGGCCAGGAATAGTAAATTTGATGATGGAAATAATTCCATTGAAAAAGAAAAAAGTTATGCACAAGTGAGCATCCTGGATGACCTCTGTGGTGCAGGCAGAAAATCAATTACTAATAAATTTGATGGCAATGAATCAAATGTTAGTGAAAAAAATGCATGTCTGAAAACATTGACAGTGGTGTTGAGAGACATATGCAAATCAGGAAAGCCAGTTTCAGACACCAAAAGTGACCGCCATGTGAATGCTTGGCGGTGGTTACCTGGTGATGTGGTGTGGGGACAAGTAGGGAAATTTCCCTTTTGGCCTGGTATCATTATAAATGATCCAAAGGAAAGCACATTCACAAAGATGTTTTGTAAGTAATTCAAGTTTTATATTTTCCATATACATGCTAAGAAAAAATGTTCCACCTGTGTGTGCCCTTTTAAGAGTTATCTTCTGTTTAACATATTATACAATAATATTTCTAATAGAATCACCACATCAAATACATATTTCTAGATTTTTATTGCAGTATTGCTGACTCTGTGCCTGAGCATGTTAACTGGTACTCATTCATTGTCACCACTAAAGTTCCCAGGTTCAAGCCCGGGCCTGGTCATTGGTGTTCTTTGTAAGTGTCCCTTCATTAATTTCAAGTAATCACTCCTTATCCTCATCATCACTATCAGGTAAAAGTGTCAGAAAAGCGAGGTTAATAACATAAATGCAAAATCCAAATTATCGCAATATTGCGAGCAAAGCAAGCAGGAAAATTTTTAGATCTGTGTCTTTGCAAACTTAAAATGGTACAAGAGTTTCAAACTCTTTCACTATTTACTCATTTCTTGCACCCTTTGCCTTGGTGAGGGGACAACTGCCCCAATATTCCTTGCAGCTGCTGCTCTCTCATATGTCTGGGATATCAGGTAGAATAGTTTTAAGGATGAAAGGAGGCAGAACAACAACTTTCAGTTCCAGGAGTTAACTACAATGAGGAAAGCCCCCTTTACTTCTTAAAAGTTATCCTAGCTTTCCTCTTCTTCATTTAATGAATAAATGATGATAAAATCGTAATTGAAACAGCAATAAATAAATATTAAAATGTAATGGAGGTAAGATGTCCCTCAGTCTGAATTTCGTAATTGTTGCTAAATTTAATGTGAGTTTTTAAAAGTATACATGCATTGTATTTAACACTTCCATAGTTCAGACTGTTTGAATTATCTTTTTGCTTATGTGCATTGTGTAAATAGTGTACTTATTAACCGCTTAATAATTTTTGTCCCCAAGATTCTGAATAACAGAGTTTGCGAAACTGTGAGGCATGAGCAAGCATAAAAAAAGTCAATCATTCACAACAGGCTTCTTTTTTTGTGAGTGTTATCAACATTGATGAGATTCTTTAAAGTTAATATAAGTTGTTTTTTCCTCAAAGTTACTTCATGGTAACTAAACGGTGATTCTTGCTTTACCAATTTTTTTAGTCTATCATAATGGTAGAAAAAAGTTACCTTCCTTCATCATCCATTCTGTACATTCTGAGTAAAGAAAGTTGAATGTTTATTATTATTTCTCCCCACCTCCCTCAACTTGCAAGAGGATTTAGCAGTTGCTGTTACTGGAGAATGCACTGAAAACCTTTGTCCATCATTCCAAAGTGGTGTGAAAATTTGTTAAATATCATGCACATTGTAAGGATTATTGCAATTATAATTTTATATTGAACATTTTCCCCTTCATCTAACCACTTGATTACACCTGTCAAACATAGTTCACTTCTGTTATACAAGAAAATAGAATTGCAGATGTAAATGGTGTTGTGTTATATTTACATATATACACCGTGCATTCGTTTTGACTCCTGGCTGAGATAGTGCGTGACTGCAGAACAGTGAGGCAGATATCTTTAGCATGCAGAAAATTACATTTATATTGCATAGCGAGTACTAACTTGTGTTAAGAGTTGTTCAAAAGTGATGACCAACTGCATTCACACATTCCCGGCATATTTTGATTAAATTTTAATTGACATATGCGTTTCTGTTTCTTGATCTTTGCAATAACTGGAGTTTCCAGTTAATGGATGTACTTGATCCAACTAGATGGGCTACTTTTTAACCCAAAGAACAGTAAAATGGAAGAGGCAAACTTGAAATAAACAATTTCATTAAATTACTTCCAATATATGCACATAATATGCACATTAGGCTGAAATATGCAGTAACGTCCCAAATGTGCATTTACATACACTACAGAACTTTGCCAGTTTTTTCCCAATCAAGTGAAATGAATGAATCTGTTGAAAACATATCAATTTTCCTCAAGGATGAATTTTCCTAGTGATGAAACAAAAATACACGTCTTAAAATCTTACTTTTATTATTCTCTTTCCTCACAAGATTCACAGTTTTTTTCTAATCAGGACACATCCACTTCATACATTTGTAACAGAGGTTAGAAACACGTACTTTTATATGTGTAGAAATTGTATGTCCCAGTGTTTATTGGACCTAAATTGGTGCATTATTAAATTAAATATTTTATTTTTCTGACTACATTCCATTGATCATTATTTGTGTTTTTTATTTGCTGTTACTTTTCTGCCACTTTTAACCAACTGTGACTGTAAAGATGAGTGGTGATAAGATGAAATTGATGAAGGGTCACACAAAGAACATCCTTGCCCAGACTGGGATTTGAACCCAGTATTTTTGGTGGAGAAAGCCTACCTATTAACATGATCAGTTATATACATCTGGAAAATTGATGATTAAAGTTTAGTTTCAATTTGGTTCTTTTACTGGAAACCACACTGTACATAATTGTTACTTTTTGCCCCTATCTATTACAGTTGTTTCTAATTCCAGCTCATGGAAAAACAGGTTCCAGAAGAAAATATCACATCCAATTTTTCAATGACAATGGATCAAGGAGTTGGTTGTCAGTAACATCTATACTTGAATACAAGGGTGTGGAGGATTTTGAAATTATGAAGGTAAGATTTCCTATCTGACTTTTAATTTGAGCAGGCAGTATAAACATTTTGTGTCTTTCCTTCTTGTAAGTATTTTTGGTGTAATCACTCTGCATGGAGATAAGGAGGAGGGGATGATGGGACACTGCTACTATAAAGCAATAATTGTTTTTATCATCATCATTTACTTCTCTCTATTTGCATCAGTAAATATCCTTACTATTACTTATTGCAATTCAATTTAATAAACAAATGCACAGTCAGGCCTGTAGCCTCTTCCTGGATTTCGTCTGTTTACAGCTGATGACCAGGAAGAGCTTCAGTGCTGTCTGACACTGCATTCCTGTGATGTTTCTGAATATTTCCTGATTGGAAAACGATGGTTGAATGACTGGAAGTTGGAGTTCGTTCTCCATAATAATTAAAAGATACTATGGATCGTTACGATGTCCCTAGGATGTCCCTCTCCGGAAAAGAATTCCCTTTTGAATTCGTCTTTATGTCTGATCCAATCTTATAGGGATACCATTTATTATAAAAATAAGAAACGAAAACAAAAATAAAATGCCGAAAACAAGAAAATAATAAAGTAAAAACCATGAACCTATCCAAAGTGAATATCCTATAAACCCACTGACCCACAAGAACATATAACACAATGCATTATTTCTGCTGAATAAGTGAGTGGATCAGCGTGAAATAACATAAGGCATGCATTTGTTGATGTAGAGACCTGAGGTCACATGGCGTCGGCTGTCAAAACACACTCATTCACGTCAGAGCGTGACCAGCCTCTTGGGACACAAGACGTATTTGTCTACAGGAGACTGTCTACACGAGACAGTCATTGCACCCTTTGAAGGTAAGAGACTCGAAATTACATAATAAATTTGCGTTAACATTAAATTATAGATACTAATAGCCTTCCTTCACCATAAATAATGTGGAGCACTGAATAAGAAATAAATCGAAGCACTTGTATAAATACATAATTCGTTGCACCTGTGTTGCTAGTAATTTTTGGTTACTAGGGTCAACACGTATGCCGAATATTGGGAACTGAGTTTATCGCACATAAATATAATTGTAGCACGTATCACTATAGTTTTCCTATATTATTATTATCGATGGATCACAGTCTTTATTTTTATATTAACAATATATACTTACTTATTCAACTCTGTCCTTTAATATGAAATATGTACACACTCATATATAACATATGAATTAATAATTCACGTAAAAATAATATTTAAGCATCGCAATTGTTACACCTTTTGTCCATGCATATCAATGTTGTATTTATTCTTCTATTAAAATTGTTCGTTGATAATTCCATAAACATGCATTGAACACACGCTGAGAGTCAAAAGTCCAACATCTTTGACCTCGATGTCGTTCACCTAAAGTACGATGAACAAATGAATCGTAACATTGTCCATTTAGGATAATCATCCTTTATTCCAGACACGATGTTCAGCTCAGATTGACTATACTTCTTGGAATTTTACTGTACCTGAGAGTACAGTACCACTACGTTCTGCCGCACTGTACTTGTGTGGAATGTACTGATGAAAGTCGGACAACCCAGATTGTTCATTTCCTTCTGTCTGTCACTGAATGAACATCTTCCCTGTAGAGTTCTGCTGTCTGCGTTTCTCGTACTTGCACTGGGAAGGGATAATTTGGGGAAGTTCAAACTTAAGGGTACAAAAGTGATTTCTTCTGGCAATGAGAATTGTTCTGCACTGGAATATTGATGAATACATTTTTGCTGCTGAGTGTATCATGTAACGACCAATGGAATGTGTGGTCGTATGTGTCCTCGGAATGGGAGAACTATGTTCCTGGAGGAATAATCACTATGTGTACTGCTTGTTTTTTTTAGACGAACTTCGTGGGGTGGACCAATGATTTTACCCCTTTGATGAAAAACTGGAACATTTGGTGTGAAAACTTCTTGTACTGCTAACACTTCGTTGGGCGATTCTTCTTTTGAGGCTTTGTGAAGAAGAATAGACGTACGTTCGTAGAGTTGTACATGACATGGAAGTGTGTCAAGTAATATGTATATTAGGAGTGTAGCATGACACTTTAATGGAGGAATCATGTAGTTTACACTCTGGAACATGTCGTTGTTTGTAAAACGTTTTACTGCTGGACTTGTAGATTATATTGAAGATTTTGTTCGAGACATAGCACGACAATTTTGAGAAGCTGTGTAGATTCTCTGGAACGTGGCACGTCGTGGTGTACTTTACGAATTGCCTTAACAAGGCGGGGGGGGGGGGGGGGGTTCTTGATCCCTTGTAGAGTAAAGCTGGAACATGTTTCAGCAGTCTGGCTCCCAAGCTGGCGAATGCTGTCAGGATGCTGGACGCGCTGCTAGTGGTTCCCGGTTCGACATTTTCCTTTCGGGTTTGGGAATGCCGAATTGTTTCCCTTGCGGCTGACACTGGCTGTTCTCTGGCCGACAGCTGATAAATTTCGAATTTGAGACAGGTTTAAGGTAAAGGTAATGCTAGCGTAGATTTAAGATAGGGTAATTTTTCCGGGAAAGGATTATTTTGATCCAATCTTTTTGGTACAACACTCAAGAATAATATTTTGCCACTCATGATTTAAAAATGCCATTATCAATTGAAATATACTTAAACTAGTAATAAACTCTTATATTATACCCATTAAAATAAATATGACAAACGCTAATTCCTAGTGGAAAAATATAAAAAGAAATATGATGAGAATAGCTTCGTGAAAGCTACCACGGTTATTCCAGAATCTAGAAAGAAAATAGGATAGTGCCTATAAAGCAATCGGAATTTTAATTTATTTTTGTCCCCGTAAAGTACCAATGATATATGTCGTGATTCGATTAATTGAGTTTAATTTATTATTGCTTGTTATGAGTTACTATTTGAGGTGAGAGTTACTATTTGACAACGTTCTAACAATCTGGCAACCTGCTACTGTCTAAAGAATTTAGCCGTCATCATTTCTGCTTACGATAATTTTCCTGCTTCAAGTCTACATGTCTCCCGCGACCGGGGTTTTGCTGGCTGGCTACCTGATCCCCATAACGGGAGAGGTTCGGAGGGGAAATTCTTACATTAGCAAAATTCCTCGTGCGGTCGTAGATTCGAGCACGCAAGATATGTAAAGCCGTGTAACTGAACTCTGGCCGCTGCTGTGTTTCTCGGATGCCGTTGAAATGTACCCTTTGCGTCAATAATGTATTGCATGCATCTACATCAATGCCTAAGTCCTTAACATGCTTCTGCGTTTAACTGTACAATGACAATGAGGAAATAGATTCGTTTGCGTATGTACGCCCAGTTTGTTTATCGATTACTTCTAAAATACATGATTTGCTGTGAAATACTGGTAGCTAGTAACTTTGCTTGAATGTATTGCTTCTTCTACTTTACTTTTGATGAGAAAACCAGTCTTGTGCATTTAAAATGAAAATACCATATTACTATAAGGACATATGAAAACGTATTTAAAGCTAAACGAGTAATAATGTTATTTTTCGCCTTGCGCTTATTTTCCCTACTGGTTACATTTACTTGTAGAAGCCTGTTTAATCTTTGCTGTGTAAAAAAAAAATCTTATTTTAGTTTCTTATGTTACTCATAGTGTGCAAGTGGTCGTTAAAAATGTACTCAAATACAAAATTACATGGGAAACGATGCTTATTTAAAGTCGACCATTCCAAAAATAAAATAATTAATCTATTAATATGCGATAATTGCCTTATATTATGCTGACATCAATAAAAATGAAGAATCTATCATTCTCTCTATCCATTCTAACATATGCTTAGCATATTATTGTAGCAAAGCTTAAAACTAAAACTGTTGTGGTTTAACCCTAATCATTCTGCGATGGCAGAATGGATTTCCAGGATTTTGGTCTAGATCCAATATCCGAAGGAAAATACTTGTTATTGGGGCGCAAAAAATATCGTGACGTCGACGTCTACATATTCATATAAAATAAATATTCTCAATAACTGGCGCTTAATACAAAACTTTGCTAATATAAATGTTTACCTTCTTCTGAAGTATAACTAAAATGTTAGTGATGTAACTACTAAGCTAGTATAAATTATACCGCTTAAACAAAATATTATCGCATATTATGAAATTTGAATAAATTAATAGAGACTAATGCCTTAAAAAACTTACTTTGTGCACACTTGAGTCGTGTAGGACCTATTTAACATTAATAAATGCCGTAACTTGGAGCAAAAATTGCAATATTTATATTTTAAGATTTAAAACAATCTACATTTTAAAGTTTTTAACGTTCGAAGCTACAACGTGCTAAGGATAAATATTCAACTGCCAAACAAAACATTGTTTCGGACAGAGAAAAAAAATATATAAATATATACTAACAAAAAAAAATCTCGTTAATATGTGAGAAACGTCCATGCCGTGTGATGCTCTCATAATTCTCTTCTAGTTATTCAAAATAAGTTGGCTGTGCCTAACTTTGCTTAAAGCATATAAGTATATGTATATATGTGTACGGATTCATTCTCGTCACAACTGCTTACCTGTGTTCGGACATCTCACGTCACTGCAGCCTATTTATACATCTATTACTTCTCAACTAGAACTTTTAATTAATCGGGCGTTTTATACCCTAAATCACGGTACGAACATTGTACAGCGTGTCGAGGAATATAATTAGCGTTTCGTCTCTTTACATATTAACATGGATTAAAATTTTCAGGCAATGTATGCGTAAGTTAGGTAACATAAGGCAAGTGACTATCTCCTTAATCTAAGCTCCCTTCATGAGGTGCTAGGAGACTTCAGTCATTAAGAATATAAATGAGTGGTCCTCGGGGCCTTATTCGTTCCCAAAACTATATATGTATAAAAATGTAATATCCTCGTTGCAATAATCTTAGCAGTTATAGTTCAAGCATTCTAAATCATTTACAAGTTACGGCCAGTTTTAAACAAAATTTAAATTAAACTTTTAAGGAATTTCAATAAATAATAATAACAAAAACAAAATATTGACTCAAACAAGCATACTCTCTGCCATGACTCGTTAAACTGCACCATAGTGCCACTGAGTCAGAGTCAACATACTCTAATTTATTTTCCTCCTTCATAATATAACTTCAATATTCACTTTTAATCCACGTTTTTAATTAATTAATATGTTAAGGGTAAGCCTAATCACAATCTGAGCAAAATGCACAGGAACGTTAGATATATTAAAAAAAAATGTTTAAAATTACTGTAGCTTACTGCATTATTTTAACCCTCATAAACAATGCTGTGATAATTTTCGTATCCAAGATCATGATTAAAAAAAATCCTACCTTTTACGTTCTAAAATCACTGTAAATGCAAAAAACCATCGAATCTAAATGCCTTTTCTTCTAAAAATTCTGGGAATGGTAAAATTTTTCCCAGGGTGGGAATTCTGTCGTGGCCTGGGTACAGGATTCGTGAACGAACCACAGCGCTACCAGGAGCGGATTGATAGGGAAACGTCCACGAACGTCCCTGGGCCGACCGCATTTTTGGCAAAATGTGGCTGCCTAAAACCCGACATCGAACCTTCCGCCACGCGGAATGCCGGACGCTCCTGATACCAAATCGCCAGCCCGACGTGGGTAACCGCGCCGGAGCTAGGGCGCAGGTTCCTCCGCATTTTTACATTTTGCTGATGACCGACGCTGACTTGAGGTCGATAAGTTTCATCTGATTCATCCTCGAGTTAGAACTCGACATCTATCATTGTTTACTGCACTATTTTTCCCCGCTGGTACTAATACTTAATATAAATCCGCGAGCAACTTTCCAGATTCCGTGCTTCAAAATGCATACTTTTGATGGTATAAGAAAACTGATAAAACCTTGATTCTGATAATTCTTAGGTGTGGTTTTACTTTTCATGCCCTAAAATTGAAATTTTCATAAGTGAAATCCTGCATCTATCACCACGTAATCACCAATTTTCATCTCATTTCCGTAAAAATGGGTGAAAGCCCTAAGCACCTCCATCCACGTCTCATGCTATTTTCTCATCGCATTTCCGAAAAAATGCATGAAAAGCCCCAGCAAATCCACCACGTCTCATACCCTTAGGTATGTGGGATCTTTTGGGAATGTAGCTCACTAATCATCATTCATCCATGATGGTAAAGCACTCTCTGCTCGTGGTGAGCTTGATGGTAAGGCGCTAGAGGTACTAAATTTACACACTTGAATGGCAACACATGACACTTGAGTTTCACACCCCTAAAGATTGGATCAGCATGGGTAATGTAAGGATATACCTGTCTCTTTACTGCAACTGAAGATCTGCCGTGAGAGGTTATGCCTGTGACTGTACGTAGAGTCTGACTTGCGACTAGCGTTAACACGCTCTGCCTAGAACCTCCTCCTCTCTCTCTATCCAATCGTAACTTGCTCCTCAATAACTGAATTAGAACTGACCCCGAACTCTCTGCCTCCCAGACATTTATTGCAATTCAATTTAATAAACAAATGCACAGTCAGGCCTGTAGCCTCTTCCTGGATTTCGTCTGTTTACAGCTGATGACCAGGAAGAGCTTCAGTGCTGTCTGACACTGCATTCCTGTGATGTTTCTGAATATTTCCTGATTGGAAAACGATGGTTGAATGACTGGAAGTTGGAGTTCGTTCTCCATAATAATTAAAGATACTACGGATCGTTACGATACTATAGTATCAGCAGAAGTTCATTTGTACACACCAAATCTTGATACCTCTCTAAAAGATACTTTCTTGTCATATCACATGCTCTCTGAAACTAACTCTTTCCAACATTATAAATTTCTGAAAGAATATGGAATGTTTGTTGGTGAAATATTTAGTTATTTGTGAAAAGCAAGCAAAATGTTTGTTACCTGTTTCTTTCTGTGTGTGTGTGTATTAACCCATTAAGGGTTATTAGTCAATTGATAAACACACAGCAGTTTTGCAATGTATGTGGCCCAATTTGAACACATTTAAGCATAAAGAAATTTTCGATCACTGGTATGAGAAGAAGAAAATGTTGTGTTAATGCAATGTTAGCCTTTAAGGTTGTATTTCTCATGCAACCTAAATTTCTGGTTTCTTTGCTATTTTATGTCTGATAAATGTGGGAATATCAAAGATAAAAATAGATAGCCAGATTGATAATATTTTTTGGATAATGTACAAATTTTTATTATTCACTGTTTGTATATTAATATACAGGATGTCCCTAAAGTACTATTACCATTACAATCAAACATAACTCTGAAACCACATGGCAAAGAGCAGAGTGTTTTTCTTTCAAGTTGTTCTACAGCTCGAAATGTTTTTAAATGTTCTACAGCTCTTCTTCTTTTTTTATGCCAGTGCACCTAAGCGTGTGCCCCTATGATTGCCCTCACAATGTCAAGGCGATATTTTATTTCTACCCATACATGCTGCAGTGTATCAGCATCACTGTGTCAAGCTCTGGTACTCACAATCCTTGACGTACCCCTGACAATCCTTGACGTACCCCTGAAGAAAAAGAATCAAAGGGGACAGAGGCGTGGCGTGCATATAGCTGCTGTTACTGCAGGTAACACCAAAATATAAAGAATTGAAGAACCTGTCTTGAAATATTATTACGTATATAAACTGGTAATATTGTCGTAAAGTAAACATTGCAGACTGGCATTTTTTCTGACACCGGCAAAAGCGAAGAGGAGAACTGATCCGGTACCCTCCTCAGGCAACATGAGGAAAGGGCCCTGAGCCCACCCAAGGAAGACTTTCCGTCGCAGCAAAGCCTGTTTCGGCAGGAGGAGGAGGCGGGTTAATGGCATGACTGTTTAGCCGCCGCAGTTGCCGCCCCGCCGCAGTTGCCACCCCGCCGCAGTTGCCGGTGATACTTACCGGAAACAGATCAGTGTTGCCATATTCATTAAACAGAAAAGAGCTAAGTCGCCTAATCGGGTCTATCTTACTCTGAAGGTGTCCAGTCACACTGGGGAACGATACCGCAGTGGTAGCGTCGCCGCCTTGTAATCAAGGGATCCCGGGTTCGATACCCGATGGAGGCACAAGTGGTTCGGATCCCACTTTAAACTGTCCCGATTAACATTACTGTGCATGAGTGGACTTAAATCGCCAAATCAAAATTTAAAAGAATCAAATCACACTGGGGGAAAATCAAACTACCAAGTGTTATTTTGTATTTACTCTAAATATCAGCGATTACGAAAGTCCTCTTTGTCCTTCTTCGACATCATGGGCGAGAAGGAGAGGAGAGGGATGGGCATGATCAAGGTGACTGCTGTCCTTCTAAAATGTCAACCTAAAATTCTCTATTTCACACATATAATATTATTTCGGTTACAGGAATTTGTAATAATTGTTGAAAGGGCCGCTTGAGATTGACATACGTTGTCGCAGGAATGCGATAATTTCGGATTGAAGCAATGTTTTTGAAATGGTAGAACTGTTTTTGGATGAAAACATTACTTACAATCATAATTTCCCGATTGTTACCTTAGCACGCTCTGAAGTGTCAGGTGTCACAGGTTCGAATCCTCAGCAAGAAATGGTTATTTCAATGTTCGTTGTTATTATTTTACTTACATAATTATAAAAATTAATAATTACATACACAAAGAAATAATAATTTTATTTCAATAATTCACCATGCATCCTCATCGTCACGATTATCCTATAAAGCGAAAGCCTTAAAGGTAGCAAGGGACGTAAAATATACGAAATAGTAGTGGTGTCAGAAATGAGATTTCAGTGGATTTAGCGAAACATGGGAGTGGGAGTAGTTAGGAAACAGATGAAGACTACATCTACTCTACATACATACGTCTTATTTGAAACGAAAAGTTTCACGATTTGGGCAAATCTGGTTTCAAAAGAACTAAGATGGCAACAGTAGTAGAACTGGACTTCTTGCAGGTTCGGAAGGAAATATTGGGGAAGCGCCGATGCTGAGATGGGAGAGGTCAAGGAGGGTGCTTCACGTGTTACAAAAGTAAACAACGGTTTGCGGGAGGGACTGTGCAGTGCAAGTTTTGTGAGTTGTGTCTTTCGTCTTTATGTTGTTTTCGGGCATTGTCAATTAATTAATGGAGCTTGCTCCGAGTTACGAGGTAGCGGGTTCATCCTATCTGAACAGTGTGTGTAATTGTGCGATAGAAGATATTTTGAAGCAATCTTTTGGTTCGTTCTTTTGCGGAAAAAATCGAAATTGTGGCGAAAGGGAGGCCAAAGCCTAATTTGAACGATTTAAAAACCAAGTCATCTGCTGGATATGACCGACATTTCAATGTTTCGTGGTATAACAACTATCCATGGTTATGTGGATGTGCGCAGTTGTCGAAACTCTTTTGTTGGCCATGTACTCTATTTTCGGGTGAAAAAAAGTGTGGAATTCAGGTGTGGATAACATGGACCATGACCATGATGCACCCAAAAATTCAAATGAAAAACTTCACTTTATGACAGCATCATAGAACTTTTTTGATTTGATTTGATTAATTTTGCTTCGCTTGTGCCACTTTTGGCTAATTTGCGAAGATGGGGATGAGTGATGATATGATGAAATTGATGAATAGACATCACAAACGCTCATGCCCAAGCAAGGATTCGAACCTTGGACCACAGCATCATATAACTATTTTCAAAGAAGAGTCGTCGGATTGATCTGCTCTATAAGTAGCCTTTGATGTTTCTGTAAGTATCAAATTATGTATTATTGTGTCAACAACCAATGTTTACGATTTCACTTCAGTCCTTATGTCAACATTTTTTTTTCCTGATTAATAACTTTACCAAAATCTAGTACTGAATTGCAGACGTGCCAGATTAATATTACATGAACTACTTGGAAGACATTGGGAGGGGGGATGAGGTGGGGAGGCGCCCAAGTCTTACGGCTCCTCCTTTAAATGTCCTACTGATAACCGGTAACACTTTTAAAAATCCCACGCCACGCCACAGAAAGGGGATGATATTTTAAGAGATTGTGGAGGTCAGGCGATTGGCCAACATTGGTTTAATGTGACTTTTTTTTTTTTGTTGAAAGTACATGAATGCCGTTAATGGTTACATTCTCACATTTTGGGTGATTTTATCTTAAATGTTATCAACTGAAGTAGCACATCACAAATTTTAATCACTTCAAATCTATGAAAAGTATTTTTGATAGTAAAAGCAAACAAATGCTTCTGATATGATCAAAAATACAAGATTATATTGCATTGTTAGATTTGATATATGTAACAATAAATTTACATTTGGCAAATTAGTACATCAATTTACTAATGTGTACAAGCAGATATAATTCCAACAAATAGTTTGCCTGTAAGAAAAAAATTAAAAAATGTTGCGTTAACACGTCGTTTTCCTTTAAGGTGTTTACCCCCAGAAATCAAAGGGAAAAAATCATTAATGGACATTTCCACTCAATTTTTTTAAAGGCAATTTTAGAAACTATGCCCTGAGAAAATGACCCCTGCAAATGTTCGCATTTCTCTGCAATCAGTTTAAGGGGAAAACCAGACTTCCGAAGTTGCGAGGCTAGCATTGCACTGAAAAACATGCCCTGCCATGTTAATACGTCACTACTTAGAGAGAGCTTGTTTGTCGTCTGCTTCGAGCGTCCAGTTTACTGGGAGTAGCCCACGTAGAGCCAACGTGTACAGCAGTTTTGCAAATCTGTGTAGAGTTCAAAATAATGGAATTAGGAACGGTAATAGAAGGGAAAGCTATGCTTTATAATGGTCATTCTTCTATTAAATATCCCTGCTGCTCACGTGAAAGATAAACAAAAGAGTTGTGCTGCATGTGGGTTTTCAAGTCATGAGAAAACTATTGCTTTTAAAATTGGTTACTGATCAAGTTTTCAAAAATATATTTTAAAATTATATTTATCAAAATTTACCATAAACCATGTAGTGCAAAATAATAATTTTCACATTTTTTACTTTACTTATAACACCTATTTTTACTTTCTTTTCCATAAAGCAATTTCAGTCTGTGTTTCATTTCTGTTACATAAATTATGATAAAATATTTTTGTGCAGATAAGAGAAAATACACTTGAGAAGATTATATCAGTTGCACAGTACATTTCAAAGCTAACTTTATGTGTAATTATTACAAGGAAATAATGAATAAAACATTATATCACATACTGAAATATATTTTGAATTTTGTACTGCGAAAAAAGCTGCCTCATCTCTTTCCCAGAATGCATTAATTAATTGGTTCACAACCTCATCACTAGGGATCCTATCGAGACAAGACATGACAGTCTTGGTTTCATTCTCGTTGAGAGTTGTAAATGTCTGTCTTGCAATTATTTGTAAATTCCTTGTTGACAGTCTCGTCTGGGTTTCGGAGGTCAATTCTCGTTCTTGTCTCAAGTCTTGAGAAATATAGAATTGACAACTTATGCAAAGGCTTATCGTACAAACATTCACAGTGCATAGAGATCATAAAGACAAAACAACTTTTCTTAATTATTTTTTTGTTTGTTTGTTTGACTCCTTGTTTCAATGCTAGGAGCCTTCTAAAACTGGATATTATCCTGCTTATACGTGTATATGCAAACGAAAACTGCCGATTCAGAATTACCACAAATGAACTGGCATTGTAATTATTATACACAAAATCCATGATTTAACTGAGGAACTCACGGGCATGACTGTTCCTTTGTGAATGTCCTTTCATTGAAGTGGAAGTTGTTTGGTGGAGGGGGGGGGGATTGCTCAAGCCTTTGGGGACAGTAGGCCTAAGAGGATACTTCTATTGTTAATGTTGGTGTTGCTTACAAGCTGAGACATTTCCCGTCTCATCTCATAAAAGGAGACGGGAAAAGAGAATGTTTTGAAATGAGACAGGACAGACCAAAGTTTCGTCTCGTCTTGTGAGCAGGTTGGATGATACTTAGATTGTCCTGGTTGGTGTTGGTGGCAGTGTGGGTGGGGGAGTTTCTCCTGAACCCTGACTTCGAATACGGCTCGTAGTCATTGTCGCAATTACCCAAAAGTTGGAAGAAATGTGACATTAGAGAAGATACATACTAACCATTAAACAATATGACGGGAAAGCAACATAAAAGTAGGATAAGTACATAAATTTGCCATATATATTGAATATATTAACTGAAGAAAACTGTTGTTTACTGCAGGAAATTTAAAAACTCCGCGTACCTTTTTTGTTATACCATATCACCTCTTATATTGAAGAAATGGGCGTGTAAACTCGAGTGTCTTGCATCTCCCCCACCCTCCTGATCCCCACAGTGGCAGGTGAGTTCACCCTTCTCCCTAAGGGCACCTGCCACTCATCCAACCTAATTTACACCCTCATCTGCCAAATCTGCGGCAACTTCTACTTAGGCGAAAGCTCCACCCCCTTGAATCTAAGGATAAATAATCACCGTTCCTCCACCCAAAATTCCGATTTCACAGTTGCCATCCACACCAACAGCCATAACACCACCTTCAATAACTGCTTCCGTGTTGCCATCATCCATCTTTTACCCCCCCCACCCACTCTCTGACACATCTTTCTGCAGGCGATGGGAAAGGGCCTATATAGCAGGCATGCAAGCCACTATACCCTCTGGACTCAACCTAACCAACCAGTAACTCTTTCCTCTCCTCCCCGAAACTACCCACCCACCTTACAGTAAACACTGGCTAAAGTACTTCTTGTTTTCTATCAACTGTTTCTGGCAACACTGATCATAGAGACGCTACGGTCAGTATTCTGTGCCTCTTCTCCGAGTGTCGTCGATCTTTTATCTTCTATCTTGAGAATGCGACTCAGATCACGAAATATAGAATTATTTCTCTTCGTGTGGTGTTTACTGTCCCCTTCATCATTTGTATTTATCCACCCTTCTGGCACCTTTTCTGACCCTATTCCTGTGTTTATATGTTTATATATATATATATATATATATATATATATATATATATATATATATATATATATATATATATATATATATATATATATATATATATATATATATATACAGTGCGTTCATTTCAATCTGCAGCCGAGAGATCGGGAGAAGCGTGGCGGGCGGTGCTGACGGAGATGCCGACATTTGCGGCCTGTAACGCCCGCTTATTTTTATAGACATATGCAGACATTTATATAAATATTGCAAAACGATCACTAACCTGTGTTATAACATGCAAAAGTTCTTCTGTAATTCATCCAAGTTCTGCTCTTAGATACACAAATAAATACGCTATAGAAACGATGTAAAGATCCACAGATAATAAAACATTTTAATCATAGTTTTGACCAGTAACGTCCTGCTTAAATTTATATCCTTGAAACAGTTTTGTGCCGATGGGGATCGCATCTGTATCAAGATTACGCTGTAGAAGAAACCGTTAAAAGTCAATAGTGTTCGTGAGCTTCCTTGCAATCCGAAATCTCCGAGCTCGAGTTTTTTGTTCCTTCGCGACTAGATGAAGACAGAGTTGTAAATATAGTGGCGAGCAATGTAAACCAAGAGCGTGTTAATTTCGTACTGTGCGCAAGAG